>NC_090444.1:1873786009-1874078509 GCF_031143425.1 Pleurodeles waltl | reverse complement strand
CTCAGGAGTGTCACGCCCAGAAGAGAGATGCCCAGGAGTGAAACCAAGGAGTGACACATTCAGGAGTGAAACGCCCAGGACTGACACCAAGGAGTGACACACTCAGAAGTGACACCAAGGAGTAACACACAGGAGTGGCACACTCAGGAGTGACACGCCCAGAAGAGAGATGCGCAGGAGTGACACCAAGGAATGACACACTCAGGAGTGACACACCCAAGAGTGACACACTAAGGATTCCTTGTTTTGTCACTTGGGTGTGAGTCCTGAGTGTGTCACTCCACTCACAGTGCCTAGAGACCCTACAGGTGATTAGTCACACTTTAGAAATCACTGACTGATTGATTGATTGATTGATCCTAGGTGTGTCACTCCTGGGTGTAACTCATCTAGATGTGTCACTCCTGAGTGTGACTCCTGGGTGTGAGTCCTAAGTGTGTCACTCCTGGGTGTGAGTCCTTCTCAAGCACATGCCTAGCTTGCATTTCATACTCATGCTGTCGTATGACCTGCTCAGTACATGCCTACCTTGTATGCAGCACTCAAGCTGTCATATGCCTGCTCGGCACACGACTACTTTGGCATGCCACACTCATGCTGTTGTATGACCTGCTTAGCATATGCCTACCTTGAATGCCACACTCATGCTGTTGTATGACCTGCTCAGCACACGCTTACCTTGCATTGCACACTCATGTTGTCATATGACATGTTCAGCACATGCCTACCTTGCATACCACACTCATGTGTATGACATGTCTATCATGCTTGACATACTGAAGCTGTCATATGACCTGCTCAGCACATGCCTAGTTGGCATGTTCCAGACATGTGGCCACACAAGTGGCCAGGTCCTCCTACTCCAGGCACACCTCCCTGTGCCCACCTGCAGTTTCCATGTAATGTTTGTGAGCCCATTGAAGGGATGCCAGGCTCTGGGCTATTCCATGGCAGTGTTTACTCTCCTGCCCCCACACATAGACAACAGCGTCCCTCCCGCGGCTGCTGCCATGTGTGCCCTGTGGCTCAGCTTCCTGCAGCCCTGGGATTGGCTGCAGTGCCCGGGGCCAGGGTGACAACAGCGACAGAAGTGCTGAGTGGACGCCCTGGCTAATGTGGCGCACAGAGTTCACGGGCTCTGCTTATTCTGCACCAGAGGCTTCGGACCCGGCTGAGGCTTCGCATCAGGGACAGCGAGCGGTCAGTGGCATATATGTATCAGGACAGAGCAACGGGAGAAGTCACCTAACCAATGTGCGGGGCCAACTGGTAAGAGCCATTATCTTCATTCATCAGTGCACCCTACATTTGTGATCAGTGAGGAGGGTTGTTCGGGAATGTGGACGGCCACCTCTCATCCCACTATGGTGTGGCCACCTCCCGTCCCACTGTGCTGTGGCCACCTCCTGTCCCACTGTGCTGTGGCCACCTCCTGTCCCACTGCGGTGTGGCCACCTCCTGTCCCACTGCGGTGTGGTCACCTCCTATCCCACTGCGGTGTGGCCACCTCCCATCCAACTGTGGGGTAGCCTCCTCCCATCCCACTGTGGTGTGGTCACCTCCTATCCCACTGTGGTGTGGCCTCCTACCATCCCACTGTGGTGTGGTCACCTCCTATCCCACTGTGGTGTGGCCTCTTACCATCCCACTGCGGTGTGGTCACCTCCTATCCCACTGTGGTGTGGCCTCCTACCATCCCACTGCGGTGTGGCCACCTCCCATCCAACTGTGGGGTAGCCTCCTCCTATCCCACTGTGGTGTGGTCACCTCCTATCCCACTGTGGCGTGGTCACCTCCTATCCCACTGTGGCGTGGTCACCTCCCGCCCCACTGTGGTGTGGCCCCTTCCTATCCCACTGTGGTGTGGCCACCTCCTATCCCACTGTGGTGGGGCCTCCTACTGTCCCACTGTGGTGGGGCCACCTCCCGCCCCACTGTGGTGTGGCCCCTTCCTATCTCACTGTGGTGGGGCCATCTACTTTTCCACCGTGGTGGGGCCACCTCCTGTTCTACCGTGGTGTAGCCACCTCCCCTCCCATTGTGGTGTGGCATGGCTGATCAGTGTGGCAGAGGTATGTGGGCCAAACCATTACTGAGCCGCTAACATATGGTATCCTACATCACAGCCGCTGGTACATGGTATGACATGGTATGACTCAACTCTGTAAGACATGGTAGGATCCTTCTCTGTCATTAACGTATGATCCAACTCTGTCTACATGATATGGTAGGATCAATGTCTGTCAATAACGTGGTATATCCCATCTCTGTAAGACCTGGTAGGCTCCATCTGTCAATAACATGGTATGGCCCAACACCATCTGTCAATAACATGGTATGAACTAACTCTGTCTATAAGATATAGTAGAGTCCTTCTCTGTCAACAACATGGCATGGCCCAACTCTCTCTGCATGATATGTTAGAATCCTTGTTTGTAAATAACATGATATGATCCAACACTATGAGATATGGTAGAATCCTTCCTTGTCAATAACATGGTATGACCCAACTCTGTAGGATATGGTAGGTTCCATCTGTCAATAACATGGTATGACCCACCTTTCTTTGTAAGACATGGTAGGAGCCATCTCTGTTAATAACGTGATATGATCCAGCTGTGTATGTAACATGTTGTATGTTCATCTCATCCACTGACGTCTGATATGAACAGGCCCTGGCAGTAGCCGCCTGTGTGCACAACATATGGAGTGACGCATTGTCTTCAAAACCTTATGGTATGTTCCATCTGAACCACTGGTTATGATATCAGTCAGCTCTGTCAGGACGATATGGTACATTCCACAGCTGCCAATGGTGCATGATATGACCTGGTATGGCCCAATTCAATATATAAAACATTGGGCCATTCATCTCTCGTTATGATATGGTATCGACTGTCTCCTTAACATAGGGTACACTTGCCACACGCCTTATGCCTGTGGCCAGTGAGGAGTTTCAATAACATGGCATGAACCGACTCTGTCAGTAAGATGTGGTACGTTCCATCGCTGTTATTACCGTATGGTATGACATGGTATGACCCAGCTCCCTTGAAGGATATGGTAAGTTCCATCGCTGTCAATGGCATATTGTATGAGCCAATTCCGGATTCAAGGTCTGGTATGGTATGTATAGCATGGTGTTGCAAACGGCCCTTTCTGCAGGGTCAGCCCCAAACGTTTGCCTTTCTCCTCCTGTTTTTCTGACTCTCTTTTCGTTGGCCGTAGGACTCTGGGCACTTTACCACCGCTAATCAATGCTGAAGTGCATGTGCTCTCTCCCCTAAAACTTGGTATAATTGGCTTACACCTGTTTGTTATTTAATTTACCTGTAAGTTCCTTGTAAAGGTGTATACCATATACCCAGGGTCTGTAAATTAGTTGCTACTAGTGGGCCTGCAGTGCTGATTGTGCCACCCACAGAAGTAGCGTTTCAAACTTGTCTCAGGTCTGCCACTGCAGGGCCTGTGTGCGCAGTTTACTGTCACGTCGACTTGGCAAGTCAAACTACCTGCCAAGGCCTAAACTCCCTTTTTACTACACCTGTCACCCCTAATGTAGGTCCTAGATAGCCCTGTGGGTAGGGTGCTGTGTATTTAAAAGGTAGGACATATAATTTTCTGTGCTACATGTCCTAGTAGTGACAGACTATTTTGGTTTCTCGCTGTTGTGAATGCTGCCCCTTTCATAGGTTTCCATTGGGAATTCCCTTATATATGTCAAAGTGGTAATTTCTCATCTGTGAGGAGTAGCGTAGGCATGTTTCGTATGTTTGGAATTATAGTGAGAAATCCTGCTTACTGGTGTGGGTGGATTTTACATTACTATTTTAGAAAGTGGGCATTTCTCTGTGCTTCTACCTCTAGTGCTTTGCAGCCTGACTCCAATCCACGTCTGGAATAGAGTGACAGCCGAGCTTTGTGCATACTCCCCGGAGAGCCACAACGCAGGAGGGGCTGGGAGTGAGAAAAGAGGCATCTGCATCCATCTGCGTACTGATAGTCTTCCTCGGCTGGGACAGAGGGAGCTGGGGTACACTTACATTTGCTTATGCTTTCTCCCTGCCTCACACAATGGGCTGGTGTACCCCCTACTGATGTCTGGAGCCAGGGCTGAATTTAAAGGGGTTGTGTTACACTAGTAAGTGTTCCTTTGAAGTCACACCTTGAACAAAGACATGTTGGAGTATAAGTACAGGGGCTCATGCCACATGATTTTATGGCACTTTTGGAACTGAGACCGAACCTCCATCAGAAGCACTGCTGCGCCGCACAAAGGACTCATCTGGACTGCCGTTCTGCTGTTGCCTTGATGCCTACTGATTGTTGGGTGGCATAAAAGACCCACTGAATTGCTTTTCTGCTTGTTGCTCTGCTGTTAGCTGCTCCCGACATTGGATTACTCGGGCACTACAAGTACTACCAGGAGGTACCACTAACTACTTAGCTGTGCCTGCCTGCCTCTTTGTGACCCTCGAGTGCCTCCCAAAGAGCCCAGCACCCTGACAGCACTCATTTCCCGCATCTTGGCTCTCTTCACCTAGCGCGAGGGGAGTGCTATGTATATTTATTTTGTTTGTGCCCCCCTAAGTGTTTCAGGGCTTGGTGGCCTGCCCTGAGTCCTTCCAATCAGTGCGTGGGGAGTGCTGTGGATTACTCTGTGCCCCGCAGGTCAAGCACATGCTAAGTGCTCCATCTTTGGACCTCACAAAGACAGGCTGCACCAAAGTTTGGACTGTGCCTGCTGATTTTAGGTGTCCTGCTCGAGGAGGACTCACCCCCCAATCCAAGACAGAAGAAGAGACTCCTAGGGCCACCTCCCAGGGGAGGCTGAAAAATCCTGCCTTGGCAAGTTGGTATCCAATTTCAATGGAGCATCACTCACTGTCAAAGTGGAGCCTGGGAGACTGAGTCCCACCGCTCAAAAATTGCACCTGAGGAGCTGAGCCCAGAAGAGTCGTTAGAGTGCAGTTTGCTTGCCCAGAAGGAAAGTTATTGCCAGATGAAGGGAACTGCTGGTGTGGTCCACAGGAGAACGGTAGACCAGTGGCAACTGGTATTTATCTGGACTCGATTCGGACATCTAGGGATGTTGACTTCTGTAGCGCAAGATGTTTCACCATGATTGTGGACGGAGGGGTGGTCCCAGGAAGACCATGGTTACTGGGACGACAATCACAGCATCCTTGAGCATCTTCATCTTCCTGCATCCCTTGCATCAGGACCACTCCATTGAAGTCAATAGCAAGTTGCCATTAACAGTGGAACTGGAATGGAGACTGCTCTTTCTAGAAGGTAACAGTTCCTTGGGACTTGGTTAGCCCCACTGACCTGCTCCCTGCCAGAGATGGTCGCCTAAAGTAACTGAAGTGATCACACACACTTTACAAAGGTTTTACAAGGTTTCCAAAATGTTTCATTGTCCATTTGTTGTGGTACTTACCAACGCTTGTTTGCGATTGAGTAGAAGCTGTGATTTATTGTTTCTCCAAGTATTTATAGCTCCGTAACCCTCTGGTGGATCTTCTTAGTTTTGGTGTCTATAAATTCATAGAAATACTGTCTATTTTTATAAGTTGGTGTTGGATATCTTGAGAGTCGTGTTTCTTTCTTAATCAATTGTTTTATAACTTCTTAATGCTTTACACGTGTTCCTTGGTTAAAGTCTGACTGCTCTAAGGCACTGCTATCCAGGGTTGAGCTGAGGTTTTACAAATGTGCCTGAGTGGACCAAAAACAGGTTTGTGAGTTTACTACATGATGAGGTCCCACAACCACACCATCCACGTTACTCTTCTCAAATGGTTATCTCACGAGTAGTGTTGATTTCAGTAACCCTTAGCTTTGTCTCTTACCGTAAGTGCTTGTACGCACAGAGTTTCCTCTGTCTTGCATTTAATAATTTTTGTGAGTGGCATTATCATGGCAGCTACCATTGTTGGGCCCGATTCGGAAAGGTAAACTTAGGCCAAAAGTTTGTTTACACCAAAAGTGTAAGTAACTTTACTCATAGTAAACTTAGAGGTATATTTATACTCACCTTGCGACGAATTAGCATCATTTTTATTGGCACTAATTCAGTGCAAACCAAACTACATATTTATACTTTTGCGCTAGATACATCTAGCGCCAAAGTTATGGAGCTTACATCGTTTTCTGGAGGAGAATACCTACCTTGCGTCAATGAGATGAAGGGTATGCGTTCCCGTCCAGAAAAAGAGGATATGGCGTTTGCGCCATATTTATCCCCCTGTGCTAAAATCCAGCACGCGGGGCCTTAAATAATGGCGCTAAGCTTGCTTAGCACCATTATTTAATTCCTGGGTATGGTCAGGCGTAAGGGGACCTGTAGGCAGATTTCTATGGTCAGAGACCATGGAAATTGCCCACAGGTGCTCTTCCCTGTCCCCAGGGACACCCCCACCCACACCAGAGGGACACCACAGGATGGGGGACCCATCCGAATGTAAGTCCGGGTGAGTATATATATTTTTTTGTCCAGCACCGCTCAGGGGCCCTGACTTGGGACCCCCTGCACGGCACTGGCCTCAATGGCCATGCTCAGGGGGCATTTGTCCCCTGGGCATGGCCATTGGGGTGGTGGGCATGGCTCCTGTCTTTAGTAAGACAGGAGCCATGTCCATGGGGCTTGTGCACCAGAAAATGGCACTACAGTGCTTAGAGGCAATTGTTTTGCCTCTAAACAGTGTAGCGCCATAATTTGGCACACAAGCCCCAGTTCCCCCTACGCCTCCCCGGCCCTGTTAGCGTGCTTTCCAAGGAAGCTAACCGGGCCTTAGCACCGGCTAGCACCATTGCATAAATATGGTGCCCGGCCAACATCATAGAATGGCGCTAGCCGGCGCTATACTTTTCGCCGCAAACCTGCTCTAATGCAGGTTTGTGGCAAAAAATATAAATCTGCCCCTTAGACTTTTGGTCTAAGATTACATTGGTGAATCGGGCCCAATATCTATAACATGTCACCATATAAATAACCTGTTGTCTGAATGAAACGTTTTTATTTTACCTAACTGTTGGAAATGTCAGGTCGGATTCAGAACCATTGGATAAACCCCTTTTTGTGTTAAAAAAGAACAGTAATTTGAGAAATATCCTAGTTGAGTCAGTAGTGAATATCTGTAAAGAACCTGTACATAAGTCCATCACAGGCCTGAAACCGATCAGGGGTAACACAAATGTGGAAACTGCCTAGCTTGCTTGGGAGCTATAGTTTCAGATAAAATCATGTGTAACAACAAGTCCATTGATTTGACAACAATGTCAAACTGTAGATGGAAGAATGTCATACATCTGATCCTTTGTCTATGTGACTTAGGGTACGTTGGTAAAACATCGAGGGAGTTTAGAACAAGGTACTATGAACATAGATCGTCTTTGAAGACCCAAAAACAAAATGCTCCATTAGTTTCGCATTTGTCTGAACACATTAAGTTTTTTGGATTTTTTACCTAGACACATATTATAAAGGATTAAATGATGAAATACCGTGGCATAATGCCCTATAGAAGCTTTTACCTGGGTATTTCCATGTGAGAGGATAGTTTAATTTGTGCTATTATGTATGTGTTTCCCCCTATGTAGTGTTACAGTTTTTGTTTTCTAGGCCGTTTACGTTCAATGATGCCTCTATTACAATCTTGTGATAATTATTCGGCATTCTTCTCAGATATATCGTAGATAGTATTACATGAACTTTAAATCTTCCAAGATGGCTGCCATTGTTGAGACCCTGAGGCCCATATTTATACTTTTTGACGCACAACTGCGCCAACGCAGTTGTGCGCCAAAACTTTTACCGCCGGCTAACGCCATTCCAACGCACCAAGCGGGTGCCTTATTTATGGAATGACGTTAGCCGGCGCTGCGGACTGGTGTGCGTTAAAAAAAATTACTCACACCAGGCAGCGCCGGCGTATGGGAAAATGGGGGTTGTGCGTCAAAAAATGGTGCAAGTCAGGTCTGAGGCAAAATTCATGCCTCAAACCGGATTTGCGCCAGGAGGACACCCAAGGATGGAGGGACCCATCCCAGGGTAGTAAAGGTAAGTTCGGGTAAGTATTTTTTCCCAATTTTTTTTGTGGCATAGGGGGGCCTGATTTGGGCCCCCCTACATGCCACTATGCCCAATGACCATGCCCAGGGGACATAAGTCCCCTGGGCATGGCCATTGGGCAAGGGGGCATGACTCCTGTCTTTGCTAAGACAGGAGTCATGTCAATGGAGGTTGGGCGTAAAAAAAAATGGCGCAAATCCGGTTTGAGACCTGAATTTTGCCTCAGACCTGAGTTGCACCATTTTTTGACGCACAACCCCCATTTTCCAATACGCAGGCGCTGCCTGGTGTGAGTCATTTTTTTTTAACGCACACCAGTCCGCAGCGCCGGCTAACCTCATTCCATTAATAAGGAGCCCGCATGGTGCGTTGGAACGGCGTTAGCCGGCGGTAAAACGTTTGACGCACAACTGCGTTGGCGCAGTTGTGCGTCAAAAAGTATAAATATGGGCCTTAAAATCTTTTTGAAAGGTAAAGTCCTACTAGGTATGGAAGCCGTCTTGTTGACATTGTGGGTTTTTTCTGGAAAAAGAAGATTTTATTAACTGTTTTGTTATTTTGTGGTGCTTACTCACAATTTTGGTGTTGGTATTAGGATTACTTTTGTTCTGTATTTGTTTGTAAGGTGAATTAGCTGAGTGTCTAATCTTTTCACCTGTTCACTTTTTGGGTCTTTAAATTATCTGGGTTTTTCAGTATTCACGTCCACATATATTTCATTTGGGTTACTTTCGTATGGCACTAAATGACCATGAGTAATACACAACGTAGGTGTGATATAGATATTCATGTAATCAAATAATACTTCCTTTTTACCTTTTTGACCTAGACGCATTTTGGGGGTCATTCTGACCCCGGCCGGCGGCGGAAGCGGAACCGCCAGAATACCGCTGCGCGGTCAAAAGATGGATGGCGGTATGGGGGTCGGAATCCCCATGGCGGCGCAGCAAGCTGCGCCGCCATGGAGGATTCCCCAGGGCAGTGGGAAACCCGTGGTACACCGCCGGTTTTCCATTTCTGACCGCGGCTGTACCGCCGCGGTCAGAATGCCCATGGGAGCATCGCCAGCCTGTTGGCGGTGCTCCCGCGGTCGTTGGCCCTGGCGGATTTTACCGCCAGGGTCAGAATGACCCCCTTTGTGTCCTTTGGTGCTTTTTAATGCATGTGCCCTGGAGAAGGGTCTGAAAGATTACAAATATATTAGAAAGTTGAAACCACCGAAACTTGCGTCGCGATGGAGTACCAAATTTCGATTGCTTTATAAGAAGACTGATTGAGGCGATGGAGTACCAAACTTCGTTTGCTTTATAAGAAGACTGATCGAGGCAATGGAGTACCAAATTTCGATTGCTTCATGAGAAGACTGATCGAGGCGATGGAGTACCAAACTTCGATTGCTTTATAAGAAGACTGATTGAGGCGATGGAGTACCAAACTTCGATTGCTTTATAAGAAGACTGATCGAGGCGATGGAGTACCAAACTTCGTTTGCTTTATAAGAAGACTGATCGAGGCGATGGAGTACCAAACTTCGATTGCTCTATAAGAAGATGAATTGAGCTGACATAGGAGTCAAGAAATGCTGGCCTTTCAAAGATTTTAGAAAAATATAAAACTAAAGTAGGATATGAAATATATCAAGACTTTGACACATACCTTGAAGCATTATAGGAATCAGCAGAGTATAAAGGCATAAGACTTAGGTGGACAACATATATTACTGCCACGAAAGTGAAAGGATATCTATTGTCCTCCATTGAGAATTATATTAGTAATTTATGTACTGATATGTTAAGATATTGAAATAATATCTGTGTTATGATGCATACATAGGTTGTTCTATATCTTTTTAAGGGTTTGTTATTTGTTCGGCTTGTGTCTGTTTTGAGATGATTTGTTACATGTCGTGTTGATCGTTGTTCGTCTGAGTCTTTGTTGGTTTTGTCGGCCGAAAGTATAATGTTTTGATTATATGTAGTTTGTTATTTAATTTTTTTTTGCATTATTTGAAATTAAATAAAATGTGATTTTTGTGTCTAAAATGTACATTAGAATGATTGTTGTGCTTTTTTGTATATAAGACAGGAGAGTTGCTTTGGTTGTTAATTGTAATGGCCCTTTCTGCAGGGTTATCCCCAAACTATTTTGCCTTTCTTCTATTTCTCTGACCCTCTTTTTGTTGGCTTTAGGACTCTGGAAGCTTTACCGCTGCTAATCAGCGCTAAAGTGCATGTTTTCTCTCCCCTAAAACTTGGTATAGTTGACTTACACCTGTTTGGCTTATTTAATTGATATTTATATCCCTTGTAAAGTGGTATACCATATACTCGGGCCTGAAAATGAAATGCTACTAGTGGGCCTGCAGTGATAATCGCGCCACCCACAGAAGTAGCCTTCCAAACTTGTCTCAGGCCTGCCACTGCAGTGCCTGCACCTGCAGTTTACTGCCACACTGACTTGGCAAGTCAAGCTACTTGCCAAGGCCTGAACTCCTTTATTACTACACCTAAATCACCCCTAAGGTAGGCCCTTGATAGCCCTAGAGCAAGGTGCTGTATATGTAAAAGGTAGGACATCCTATTTCTTTGTTTACTACTTTGAGTGCCGCTCCTCTCATAGGTTAGCATTGGGAATTCCTTTATATATTTTTGAGTGGTAGTTTCAGAACTCAGAGGAGTAGTGTGGGCATGTTTGGTAGGTTTGTAATGGTAGTAAGAAATCCTGCTTACTGGTGTAGTTGTATTTTACATTACTATTTTAGAAATGCTACTTTTAGAAAGTGGGCATTTCTCTGTGCTTATAACTCTCTGGGTCTCATTTACGAGGCCCTAGTGGCACATTGTGCAGTTGTGCATCACTTTTTTGAAGCTCTAGTGGCACAGTGTGCCAGCCCATAATTACAAGGACACATTGTAAGGAAATGCCTCCTTGGCATGGTTACCCCCTGACTTTTTGCCTTTGCTGATGCCAAGTTATGATTTGAAAGTGTGTTGAGGCCTGCTAACCAGGCCCCAGCACCAGTGTTCTTTCCCTAACCTGTACCTTTGTTTCCACAATTGGCACACCCTGGCATCCAGGTAAGTCCCTTGTAACTGGTACCTCTGGTACCAAGGGCCCTGATGCCAGGGAAGTTCTCTAAGGGCTGCAGCATGTCTTATGCCACCCTGGGGACCCTTCACTCAGCACAGACACACTGCTTGCCAGCTTGTGTGTGCTAGTGGGGATAAAACGACTAAGTCGACATGGCACTCCCCTCAGGGTGCCATGCCAACCTCACACTGCCTATAGGTATAGATAAGTCACCCCTCTTGCCGGCCTTACGGCCCTAAGGCAGGGTGCACTATACCATAGGTGAGGGCACAAGTGCATGAGCACTATGCCCCTACAGTGTCTAAGCAAAACCTTAGACATTGTAAGTGCAGGGTAGCCATAAGAGTATATGGTCTGGGAGTCTGTCATGCACGAACTCCACAGCACCATAATAGCTACACTGAAACCTGTGAAGTTTGGTATCAAACTTCTCAGCACAATAAATGCACACTGATGCCAGTGTACATTTTATTGTAACATACACCCCAGAGGGCACCTTAGAGGTGCCCCCTGAAACCTTAACCGACTATCCGAGTAGGCTGACTAGTTTTAGCAGCCAGCCACACACCAGACATGTTGCTGGCCACATGGGGAGAGTGCCTTTGTCACTCTGTGGCTAGTAACAAAGCCTGTGCTGGGTGGAGGTGCTTCTCACCTCCCCCTGCAGGAACTGTAACACCTGGTGGTGAGCCTCAAAGGCTCACCCCCTTTGTTACAGCACCCCAGGGCACTCCAGCTAGTGGAGTTGCCCGCCCCCTCCGTCCACGGCCCCACTTTTGGCGGCAAGGCCGGAGGAGATAATTAGAAAAACAAGGAGGAGTCACTGGCCAGTCAGGACAGCCCCTAAGGTGTCCTGAGCTGAGGTGACTCTAACTTTTAGAAATCCTCCATCTTGCAGATGGAGGATTCCCCCAATAGGGATAGGGATGTGCCCCCCTCCCCTCAGGGAAGAGGCACAAAGAGGGTGTAGCCACCCTCAGGGCTAGTAGCTATTGGCTACTAACCCCCCAGACCGAAACACCCCCCTAAATTGAGTATTTAGGGGCTCCCATAACGCAGCAAGATAGATTCCTGCAACCTAAGAAGAAGAGGACTGCTGAACTGAAAAACCTGCAGAGAAGACGGAGACACCAACTGCTTTGGCCCCAGCTCTACCGGCCTGTCTCCCCACTTCTAAAGACACTGCTCCAGCGACTCGTTCCACAGGGTCCAGCGACCTCTGAAGCCTCAGAGGACTACCCTGCATCTAGAAGGACCAAGAACTCCTGAGGACAGCGGCTCTGTTCCCCAAAGACTGCAACTTAACTCTCTGGGTCTCATTTACGAGGCCCTAGTGGCACATTGTGCACTTGAGCCTCACTTTTTTGACGCTCTAGTGGCACAGTGTGCCAGCCCATAATTACAAGGCCACATAAAGCCACCTTGCATGGCATTTTATGGCCTTGTAAATATAGATGCCTTTCAAGCATAAGACTACATGAAAGGGGCGCTCCATGGGTATTGCTGTGGGTGTTCCCATGCAACACCCATGGAATCTGAAGAAATCTGACGCATTCCCAGATTTACAAGTCTGGGAATAGGTCAGATTTCTATGCTACCCTAGAGGTGGATTAAGGGTGACACAACAGGGAGAAATATATTTATTTCTCCCCTTTTGTTCCTCTTTCTATATGTGCTGCAGCTTGCAGCACACATAGAAAGAGAAAAACACCTCTTGTGAATGTTTTTGTGCAGGAAGGTGTCCCTTCCTGCACAAAAACAATCATCCCACAACACAGGCACCTTTGCATCCTGGTGCAAGGGTGCCTGCATTGACAGATGGCAGCAATGTGTGTGCCGGTGAGGGGGAGAGGACAGGTATGTGCTCTATCCAGTAGCTACAGCACATTTCTGCTCTTTCCCGGTGGCGCAGCGCGGCACAGCAAGGCATATAAATGAGGCCCTTTGTACTTAGCAGCCTGACTCCAAACCACGTCTGCGGCAGAGTGACGGCTACACTTGGTGCATACGTTCCAGACAGCCATCACACAGGAGGGGCTGGTTGTGACAGAAGAGACATCTGCATCCATCTGCATACTAATAGACTTCCTGGGCTGGGAGAGAGGGAGCGGAACACACTTACATTTGTGTAGCGTGTATCCCTGCCTCCTGTACTGATGTCTGGAGCCATGGCTGGGTTGAAAGGGCTTGTGTTACACTTGAAAGGGTCTCTTTGAGGTCGTCCTCTGAAAAAATACATTTTGGAGTATAAGTACAGGGGCTCTGACCCCTTGATTTTCAAACCATTTTAGAATTGGGACTGAACCTCTGCCATAAGGACTGCTGAGCTGCACAAAGGACTCATCTGGACTACTCTTCTGTTGTTACCCTGATGCCTGCTGACTGTTGGGTTGCATAAAAGACTAACTGGTTTGCTTTTTTGTTTGGTGCCTTGCTGTGAGAGGAGGCCTCTTTTTGCATGGTTTGCCCCCACGTTTTGCCCGATGTTGATGTCTTAGCAGTTTAGTGCACAGGGCCTGTGCTAACCAGGTTCTCTGGGCCACAGCTATTTCCTTAAATCTGTTGTGATGCTTGGCACAATTGGATACAACTTTAATATCACTGTAAGTCCCTAGTAAATGGGTACCCAGGACCCCGGGCATGGGATATTATAAGGGCAGCAGCACTGATTGTGCCACCCTCTAGGGCCCTGCACCCAGATGCACCCAGCACTGCCACTGCAGGCTGAGTGTACTGGGGCAAACCTAAAAAGTCAAATTTGACACAGCAAACTCCCTGCGTGCCCTGTCTACCCTCCACTAAATATGTTATGGGGAAGTCATCCTCAAGCAGGCCTTCCAGCCCTAAGGCAGGGTACACCAAACCTTACGTGAGGGCATAGTTGCATGGGAATATGCCCCCACATTGTCCTTGCCAAACATGGGACATAGTGAGTGAAGAGAGCAGCCATTTTAAGTACATATACTGGATACTGGTCAAACATGAGTTCCCCAGTTATATGACAGCCACTCTGCACCATGGATTGTTTGGTATCAAACAACTCAGGATAATAAATCCAAACTGGTACCAGTACTGGATGTATCCCTAAATGTACCCAGCGGCCACCTTAGAGGTGCCCCCCCCAGCAAAAGCTAACCTAACTGGCATGGTTGCTGACTGGTTCCTTCCAGCATGCCACCTCCAGTCAGCCAATATGCAAACCTTGGGGAAGAGCCCTGTCTCTCTGGTTTGTAAGACAATGCCCTTCCTGGGTGGAGGAGTTAACACCCCCTCCCTCAGGAATGTGCACTCCCCTGGAGGTGAGCTTAAAAGGGCTTCAGCCCTTGAAACTCGAGCCCCCAGGATGGCTTCCCCCTTTGTTAACCCCCACTTTTGGCGGGAGCAAAGGCAGGAAACCACACAAAGGGTAGGAGGCGGGGTCCCACTGAGCATGCACCACCACTGAGCATGCACCACCCCTCAGGGCTTGCAGGCAAAGTGGACCCCCCATTTCATTTTCCTCCATGTTGGATGGCAGGAAAATAGCCAATGAGGTTTAGGGTAGTGACCCTTTCCACAGTGGTCACTGTAGTGCGTGTAGCCGTGTAAGTTTCCCATTGGTTCCCTCTAAAATGCCCACTAAATTCAGTATTTAGTGGGCTTCTCTAGACCAAGAAACCAGATTCATCAGGAAGAAAAGAAGACAGCACCAAAGAACCCGACAGGATGAGAACAGAGGACCTGCTGCACCAGAAGAGGCTCCAAGACCCCTGCTTGCTGCACCAGAGTCCTGACAATCGCCGCTGTGGAGGAGATGACCACTGGACCGACCTCAAAAGATCTAGGGGACCTCCAGGCTTTGCAAATAGACTGAGATCCCCCTCCTGATTGGAGGCACCACTCAAGAAACCAAGGAAACCTGCAAAAGACCAACAAACCGGTGAGGTTCACTTCACCGACCGAACGCCCATTTCAGGGCCGCCAATGGCACTTAAAAAAAAAAGATATACTTACCTGTACTTACCTATACTTACATGGGATGGGGTCCCCCATCCTCCGCTGTCCCTCTGGTGTGGGTGGGGGTGTCCCTATGGCCTGGGGAGGGCACCTGCAGGCTTATTCCACTGTGTTCCACCATGGAAATAGGTCCACAGGTCCCCTAACACCTGCCCTGACCCAGGCATTGAAATATGGTGCAAAGCAAGCTTTGCACCATTTTTTGACCCCTCTTCTGCGTGATTTTAGCATGTGGAGATAAATATGGCGCTAAGGCCATAGAGTCATTTTTTGCACGGGAACACCTACTTTGCATCTCAGATATAAATATGGAGTTAGCTTTGCACAGAATTTGGTTAAAAAAAAAATACGCAAACTCAGTGCAAAACAAGTATAAATATGAGCCTTAATTTACAGGCCCTGGGTATATGGTATACCACATTACAAGGGACTTACAGGTAAATTAAATATGCCAAACAGGTGTAAGACAATTGTACCTTCTGTTAGAGGAGAGAGCACATGCACTTTAGCACTGATCAGCAGTGGAAAAGTGCCCAGAGTATTAAAGCCAACCAAACGTAGGTCAGAAAAATTGGAGGAGGAAGGCAATAAATTTGGGGATAACCCTGCAGAAAGGGCCATTTCCAAGACATTATCACTACAAAGGATCTCAGCATTATAAGGAGTACAGCCAGTGAGACGAGCTGACAGATGTCACTGTCAGGTCCCTTCAAAGTTAGAAAGGGTTTCACGTTGTGGGTAGGGACCTCCGATAGACCTGCAACTGATGGTCACTGGCCTTCTGGCGCTGCCACTAACACAAAAACATGTAACGAGTGGCTCAGGCACTCACCGACTTCATGCGGCGGCTGAGCCCGGCAACAACTTACAAGCCAGAGACAAAACCATGAGTGACCGTGCTTCACAGCACTGAGAGGGTGTGCTCTGTGGCATGATTCTTCAAGCTTGGCTCCTTGGCCCAGATGATCCCCCCTCCCACAGTCATCCGGCCACCTGAACCAGCAAAGACAGGAAGGCAAGCCAACGAGCCTGTGGCAGTGAATATTGCACTGAGTGTGTGAGTGTGTGAGTGAACAACATCACTGGCCTGTTGTCTACGTCTGATCCATCATCCCGGGGAAGGAGCCATTTTACATCACTTTTCAATTATGAAGCGTATCAGTACCTGCTGCCTGGGCTGCTAACTGCTAATATCAACACTTACAGCAACCTGGGCACCAAGGATCAGACAACAGGGAATGCACTAACCCTTCCCACAAAAACATAAACCACGGTGGACACATGTCCGAACTTTCCATTCACAAAATAATTGCACACCGACTTCTTACGACTGGGCTAGAGTGTTTTGAAGCAGCCAATGGGCGAATAGGTCAGTTCATCAAAAATTCATTCACAATCAAACTTAAATCTTTACTATTCATGAGGTAGGTTGCAAATTGTGACTCGGTCCCACTGGTGGCCGTCACAGGTATGGTGGCCTGCTAGTGTCAGCAAGCCACAATGTCTGCTTTCTGAAAAGAAACACTGTTTGCTTGCCAGCAAATGTTCTGTTAACATTCACAAACGGGACACGTTCTCCAAATTGATTGTCAATCCAACTTGGAAATCAGCAACTATTGAATGTTTTGCAAGCGGGTTACCATCACAAAACATGTACACACCGCAGTGTGAACTTCAATATGGAAAGGCTGCCCTACACCAGTGGTTCTCAACCTGTGGTCCGGGGACCCCAGGGCGCCCGTGACTGCTTAGAAGATTATATATTAACAGATTAATAAAGTGTATATAAATAAAGTGGCTAAATGTACAACTGAAAATTTAAAAACACACTGTAAATATCAAGGAATTTGGAATTGGAGGCTAAATCTTGAATTAGTATCGTCAGGTTGATTCATGAGGGAAGTGCTGGTGCATCAAACAGAATCCAGTATGATAGTGTGGCTTCACTGAATTTAGAAAAGCTTGACACTTCCTATTAAAATTATGTTATTTATTTATATTTGTTTGCAAATTAAATAAAATGTATTATCATTTGTGTGTGTGTGGTTGATTTGTATTGTTTTGTGTTTGAAATCATTGACAATGTTTAGGAAGGGGGTCCCCGGCTTCCAGTAATGAGTCGGGGAGAGGGTCCCTGGCTTCCAGTAATGAGTCGGGGAGAGGGTCCCCAGCTTCCAGTAATGAGTCGAGGAGAGGGTCCCCAACTTCCAGTAATGAGTCGAGGAGAGGGTCCCCGGCTTCCAGTAATGAGTCAGGGAGAGGGTCCCCGGCTTCCAGTAATGATTTGGGAGAGGGTCCCCGGCTTCCAGGAATGAGTCAGGGAGAGGGTCCCCGGCTTCCAGTAATGAGTCGGGGAGAGGGTCCCCAGCTTCCAGTAATTAGTCAGTGAGAGGGTCCCTGACTTCCAGTAGTTACTTAGTGGGGGATCCCCTGATTCAGTAATGATGCAGTGGGGGTCCCCGTGTTCCAGTAATGATAAAGCGGGGGTCCACAGAAGTATAAAAGGTTGGGAACCACTGTCCTAAACACACCCCTTCCAATACTGGTTTGTTTTGCATTTCTAAACCCATTTCTTGATGCCATAAACATTTACTGACTTGCAAAATGAGTTTAGTTCATACTAAAAAGGCACTTTGCCATTGCAAACCCAGTGAATGTGCAAATCGCAGGCTCTGCAACTGCAAAATGACTTTGTACATCTGGCCCCTTGCACCCCCCAGTGAAACTCCATCAAGCATGGCATCGTTTGCCAGAAGTGCATTCTTACATTTGCTTGCGCGGAGACAATAATCCAACACTGTTTGCACACCCCTGAGAAACCCACACCCCAACAGCTTGGCCTTACAGTGTGTAATAATACTGAATGGCACACAGTTACGGCAAGCTCAGGGTTTCTAAACCTGGAACACATCAAAGAAAAACTTATAGTAAGTATAGTATACTATAGACCGGCTATCCACGATCCTCAAAAAGATCTCCGGCAAAGAGCCCCCTTGCGGGGCCCGTCAGGCATTGCAGCGCCGGCCTGACGAGGAGCTGGGCCCTATGATGAAGCATGCCACCGGATGGTGAGTGAGGGCTCTTGCTTCGAAAAACTTCGGTTTCCATCTACTGATTGAACCATCCACTTGAAAGAAACCCTCAGTATTGTTTGGAACCGTGTGTAATGTTTTTTGATTTATTGTCCATTGGGAACCTTACGCACGGGACCAGGAGTTGCACTCCGAATATCCCTTTTTTCTGCCCCTCCTCTTGTTGTTTCTTCGCTCTTCCTTGCCCCCAGGGACACCCCCTGCCACCCTCGCCCACCCCTGGAGGACACCCATGGATGGGGTACCCATTCCAGGTAAGTACAGGCAAGTAAATATATATTTTTTTAAAGTGGTGTAGGGGGGCCTAATTTGGGCCCCCCTACATACCACTGTGCCCAATGACCATGCGCAGGGGACAGAAGTCCCCTGGGCATGGCCATTGTACAGGGGGGCATGAGTCATTTCAATGGGGTTGTGCGTCAAAATATGGCGCAAGTCCGGTTAGAGTCATGATTTTTTACTCTAACCTGAATTGCACCATTTTTGGTACACAACCCCCATTCTTTCCTATGCCTGCGTTGCCCGGTTAGAGTTTGTTTTACTCTAACCAGGCCGCAGCGCTGGCTAACCTCAATCCATAAATAAGGCGCCCGTCTGGCACGTTGGAATGGCGATAGCCGGCGGTAAATTTTTTGACGCAAACCAGCACCGGCGCTGGTTTGCATCAAAAAGTATAAATATGGGCCTTACAGTAAGGCTGCAAGGCTGTTGGCAGCAGGGCGTACAGGACTGAAGGGTCTGTGGTCCAGGGCCTGGGGTCCAGCAGCACAGGAGCACAGGCACACACTACTGGCAGCAGCCCCAGTTACTTTTCAGGGCTGTTTGTCTTCCCAGAGTCTGGCGAAGGATGCTCTTGCCTGGTGGAACTGTGTGGTTACTTCTTGTCAGCGCTGTCCGTCCCCCCCAGAGCTGAAAGTGAAGGATGCTCCTGCCTGGAGGAGTTTTCCAGTTACTTCTTCTCAGCACTCTGGTGGAGTTGTCTGGTAACTTCTTTTCAGTGCTATCTGTCGTCCCAGAACCTGCAGATGAAGGATATATGACCTTACTGGCCTACATCACCAGATCCCACAGTCTCGACATAATTTCCGACACCCAACTCATCTCCCTCACCAACGTCCCCTCCACCACCAGAACCAACTTCCACAGATGCATCACAAGCGTCGCTAACTGGATGAAGAACAACTGTCTGCAGCTGAACACTGACAAGACGGATGTTCTGATCTTTGGCAACATCAGCAACCCCTGGAACGACTCCTGGAGGCCACCAGACCTAGGGCCCACACCCACTCCCTCCGACCACACCAGAACCCTCAGAATCATCATTGACAACAAGCTCACTGTAGGAAGCCGGCTCTGTATATACTCGATCAAAATGAGATATAGTGTGAACAGACTCCAGGGCTTTCCCAGAGGCTTAACAGAGGCTAAAGTAGATAATACTAAGGCTCTCTTTTGTGGTAGTGTGGTCGAGTACTTAGGCTTATCAGAGGGTAGTGCAAAGCATTTGTTGTACACACACAGGCAATAGACGAAGCACATACTCAATGACTAACTCCAGGCCAAAATATTTATATTGGAAAAAAAGATTTTGTTACTTTATTTCTAGAACCAAAAGGTAAGTTCATTTGTAAGTAAGTATTGAACATATGTATCAATAGCACTTTGTTTAGTTTTGGTTAAAAAACGGTTTATGGGCCAGTAACACTTTTCACTTTTAAAAGTTGGGAGGAAAAGTGTTAGTGCAGTTTTGAGGTAAGTACTCGACTCACAGTTCTAGTCTCCGGGGGTTAGGATTTCCACAGGTTGGGGTTCAGGATGACCCCAAAATTATACCACCAGCAACACATGCTCCAGCCCTTAGGGACCTTCCCTGGTCACAGGGCCCTTGGTACCACTGGTACCTTTTTCAAGGGACTCATCTGTGTGCCAGGGGTGTGCCAACTGTGGAAACAATGGTACAATTTTAGGGAAATAACACTGGTGCTGGGGCCTGGTTAGTAGGGTCCCAGCACACTTCTCAGTCAAGTCAGCATCAGTATCCGGTAAAAGGTGGGGGGTAACTGCAACAAAGGCCAGTTTCCTACACTCACCATGAAATCAAAGTTCAACACCGTCTCTTCTGCCTGCTTCCTCACTTTGCACATGCTACGTAAGATCTTCATGTGGCTACCCCTACACATGAAACGCACTGTGACACAGGCTCTCATCACCAGCCGACTGGACGATGGCAAAACGCTTTACGTAGGAACCACTGCGCACCTCCTTCTTCAGACCATAAAAAACGTCTGGATACCCTATCGAGTGATTAGCCACACTTTATAAATCCTGATTGATTGATTGATTGATTGAAGGATGCTCCTGCCTGTGGAGTTGCCAGTTACTTCTTCTCAGCACTGTCTGACCTCCCAGAGCCTGCAGGTGAAGGATGCTCCTAGCTGGAGTAGTCTTGGGCCTGGGAGGCCTAGAAGGGTGTGAAGCGAGGCAGCACTTAAGAAAACCCTTAGCTAATGGGGCAAACTGAAACAGTTTGTAAATGTGAAGTGTTACTTGTTGTCAGCTATAGCAGCCTGGAAATCTCAAATCTGCTTTTATTTCTAGATGAAAATGTCCTGATTCCTCTACTCCTAAGCTCAGGGGTTGCAAGGACTGTGCCAGCGGCTGCAGGGGGCAAGTCATCGGTCGTAATTGCGACCCCTGGTGGCCCCTAAATGACGTCCATGTACGGTGAGGAGATATTTTTAAAAAAGGGACATTTCACTGAAATAGCAGAAGGAATACAATGTTTCATCAGTCAAGGGGGACAGAATGACTGACGCATCAACCTATAAAAGCTGACGAGACACTGAGGAAATAAAGTACCATTTTCAAACACACTATCACTCCTGTTAACTAAATTACTTTTTGAGAACAGCTGCAATTAATCCTGCTTTAGAACATATAAAGACGAGCGTCTCGCGGTTTTCAGTCGACCCTTTCTGAAAACCAACACATGAGCAAAATATACTGAAGTCTGCCGGACAAGCTGCTAAACTGCCCCCGGGACGTTTCGTCACCCTACATCCATGGCTACTAGCCTTTCAACAGTAAAGATGACAATGTGGGATTTTTACGGTCAGAACTGCATGTCCAGCCTCTAGAGCTCAGTGCGCCTGCTTTAGGAGTGACTTACAAACATTAACAAGCATTTACAATGCAACGGGTCTCGCGTTTGCTCATGTTAGAGCTGATCGCGTTGTAAGCTCTTAACCCAACTTTTCACCTATCGGGCAAAAGTACATTTACGTACATAACCCGAAAGAGTGAAATGAAGTATGTAAAGCGCTCGACTTCTGCCAAGCGAGATCGCGCTCTAAATTAGAGAAAAAAAAGTCCACGAGCCCGATGGAAAACAGCGAGCCTCGCATGTTTTCTGTACTTGGTCGCTGCACTCGAGGAGGGCTAGCCACCGGAAAAGGCATGACTTATACGTGCCTTCGACTAATGAAAGCAAGCGGATTTTATTAGTCAAGCCCACGCACCAATAAAAAACACTGACGTGAAGTTGACAGGGCTCCGAGCCCTTTTTTAAATGCAAAAGAGTCTCCCTGCAATACGCATGCGCGAGCGCATGCAAAGCAGGCTCGACCCTAAAAAGGAAGGCTCAGGCTTTGCCATAGGTTGAAATAGCAAAGTCGAGTTAGCAGTTCAAAATTGCTCTGCGAGCCAGCATTGTCAGGGAGGGAGGCATGCTTTTGCCTTGTCACACTTGTGGTGGCACAATTACTGCTGCTGGAGCCCTCGTACCATGTACTACCATATATGAGGGACTTACACGTGAGTTAAGCTATGTCAACTGGGAATAAGCCAATCAACCATCTAACTTTTCAAGGGTCAGAGCAGCTGCAGTGAGACCTGGTCAGCAGGGCTCAGGGCACTTCAGAGTCACTACACCTGAGTCTAGCAGCGAAAATGGGGGAAACAAAGCTGGGGTGTGTAGGAGGCTGGACTGGCTTGTAGTGAGTACCTAGGGGTACTTGCACCTTGCACCAGGCCCATTTATCCCTTATTAGTGTATAGGGTGTCTAGCAGTTTAGGCTGATAGATAATGGTAGCTTAGCAGAGCAGCTTAGGCTGAACTAGGAGACGATTGAAGCTCCTACAGTACCACTTAGTGTCATATGCACAATATCATAAGAAAACTCAATACACAGATATACTAAAAATAAAGGTACTTTATTTTTATGACAATATGCCAAAAGTATCTCAGTGAGTACCCTCAGTATGAGGATAGCAAATATACACAAGATATATGTACACAATACAAAAAATATGCAGTATAGTATTAGAAAACAGTGCAAACAATGTATAGTTACAATAGGATGCAATGGGGACACATAGGGATAGGGGCAACACAAACCATATACTCCAAAAGTGGAATGCGAACCACAAATGGACCCCAAACCTATGTGACCTTGTAGAGGGTCGCTGGGACTGTAAGAAAACAGTGAGGGTTAGAAAAATAGCCCACCCCAAAGCCCTGAAAAGTGAGTGCAAAGTGCACTAAAGTTCCCCAAAGAGCACAGAAGTCGTGATAGGGGAATTCTGCAGGAAAGACCAAAACCAGCAATGCAACAACGATGGATTTCCAGACGAGGGTACCTGTGGAACAAGGGGACCAAGTCCAAAAGTCATGACCAAGTCGAGAGTGGGCAGATGCCCAGGAAATGCCAGCTGTGGGTGCAAAGAAGCTGCTACTAGGCAGTAGAAGCTGAGGATTCTGCAGGAACAACAAGGGCTAGAAACTTCTCCTTTGGAGGATAGATGTCCCACGCCATGGAGAGTCGTGCAGAAGTGTTTCCTGAAGAAAGACCGCAAACAAGCCTTGCTAGCTGCAAGTCGTGCAGTTAGAGTTTTTGGATGCTACTGTAGCCCAGGAGGGACCAGGATGTTGCCAATTGCGTCAGGGGACAGAGGGGGCGCCCAGCAAGACAAGGAGCCCTCTCAGAAGAAGGCAGAACCCGCAGAAGTGCCAGAACAGGCACTACAAAGAGGAGTGAAACGGTGCTCACCCGAAGTTGCACAAAGGAGTCCCACGCCGCCGGAGGACAACTCAGGAGGTCGTGCAATGCAGGTTAGAGTGCCGTGGACCCAGGCTTGGCTGTGCACAAAGGATTTCTGCCGGAAGTGCACAGAGGCCGGAGTAGCTGCAAAAGACGCGGTTCCAAGCAATGTAGTCTGGCGTGGGGAGGCAAGGACTTACCTCCACCAAACTTGGACTGAAGAGTCACTGGACTGTGGGAGTCACTTGGACAGAGTTGCTGGATTCAAGGAACCTCGCTCGTCGTGCTGAGAGGAGACCCAGGGGACCGGTGATGCAGTTCTTTGGTGCCTGCGGTTGCAGGGGGACGATTCCGTCGACCCACAGGAGATTTCTTCGGAGCTTCTAGTGCAGAGAGGAGGCAGACTACCCCCACAGCATGCACCACCAGGAAAGCAGTCGAGAAGGCGGCAGGATCAGCGTTACAGAGTTGCAGTAGTCGTCTTCGCTACTTTGTTGCAGTTTTGCAGGCTTCCAGCGCGGTCAGCAGTCGATTCCTTGGCAGAAGGTGAAGAGAGAGATGCAGAGGAACTCTGATGAGCTCTTGCATTCGTTATCTAAGGAAATCCCCAAAGCAGAGACCCTAAATAGCCAGAAAAGAGGGTTTGGCTACTTAGGAGAGAAGATAGGCTAGTGAAATGGGGTGTAATAACAGGGGACTACTGGCGCTCAGGACACTAATTGGCCAATTATAACATTAGGGGTTGCCTACACAAGGGAAAACACCCATCCCTTCGAGGTTCAAAATGAACCCAACAATACTTAACACAATGTGAGGCCCCCCTCGCCCAAAGTTTTCTATTCACAAATCCAGTAAGTCAAAACTCAAGTGAGTAAAGTTCAAAAGAACGCAGTCTGAAATATCACGCCGATCTTTATAAAGTCCAATCCAATCCAGAAGTTTATTGGATCACATCTTCAAATTTACAGCATCCTTCAAGGAAAAACAATCCGAGCCAACACGTGTTTCGGCATGGGGAAGTCCTTTAGTCCCCAGCGACTTCTTCAGGGCTCTACATTGTAAGTAAATAATTTATATTAGAAACCAAAATGCTCAAACAGCATGATGCTAAATTATAATTTATAAAGGTGCCCTTTATGTGAAAGGAAGCAGATCCCCAAGTAGTATGAGAGGAAAGGAGATTCTTTTAGTTGTGAAAAACCCCATTGGTTAATTCAAAAACAAAGGCACACCCACATTAGTGATCCACCAAGTCACCATGTAAAAGATGGTCAAAGTGCTACCAATCACCAGATAAGCTGCCAACTCAAACAATTAAAATCACATATGTCACCATAACCCACTCCTTCATTCACCAAAAAGAATACTCTATGCTAATATCAAAAGCACCCAAAGAACACTCACCAAATCAAAAAGGTCAATCAAGTGAAATATTACTGGACATTTACCAAATTTGTGCTAAAATGTATTATTAGCCTAGTCATACCTTATATATTCCCAATTCCAAAAACTTTAAAGTTACTTCAAAGGTAGGTAATGTTCTTATTATTACTGCTCAGTACACCAACATATCTGTTTAAACAAAGAAAAGCGCCACATACAATTCAATATATGACCAATAATCCCAAATCCAAAAGCACATCAATAAGTTGAGAATATAAATCTTACATCAAGTACCTTAGTTCTTTTAAGCTCAGTATTTGCGAGCTTGTGTAGTTCAAAGCTAAAAAACAAATAGAAATGCCGAGTTGTAGTCCACATTAATTGTTCCTCTCAATTTCAAAAGCCCAGACAGTCCACAACAGAGTCCCCAATTCTTCGGAGCTTCTAGTGCAGGGAGGAGGCAGACTACCCCCACAGCATGCACCACCAGGAAAACAGTCGAGAAGGCGGCAGGATCAGTGTTACAGAGTTGCAGTAGTCGTCTTTGCTACTATGTTGCAGGGTTGCAGGCTTCCAGCACGGTCAGCAGTCGATTCCTTGGCAGAAGGTGAAGAGAGAGATGCAGAGGAACTCGGATGAGCTCTTGCATTCGTTATCTAAAGTTTCCCCAGAGACAGAGACCCTAAATAGCCAGAAAAGAGGGTTTGGCTACCTAGGAGAGAGGATAGGCTACTAACACCTGAAGGAGCCTATCAGAAGGAGTCTCTGACGTCACCTGGTGGCACTGGCCACTCAGAGCAGTCCAGTGTGCCAGCAGCACCTCTGTTTCCAAGATGGCAGAGGTCTGGAGCACACTGGAGGAGCTCTGGACACCTCCCAGGGGAGGTGCAGGTCAGGGGAGTGGTCACTCCCCTTTCCTTTGTCCAGTTTCGCGCCAGAGCAGGGCTAAGGGGTCCCCTGAACCGGTGTAGACTGGCTTATACAGAATTGGGCACATCTGTGCCCAAGAAAGCATTTCCAGAGGCTGGGGGAGGCTACTCCTCCCCTGCCTTCACACCATTTTCCAAAGGGAGAGGGTGTAACACCCTCTCTCAGAGGAAGTCCTTTGTTCTGCCATCCTGGGCCAGGCCTGGCTGGACCCCAGGAGGGCAGCTGCCTGTCTGAGGGGTTGGCAGCAGCAGCAGCTGCAGTGAAACCCCAGGAAGGGCAGTTTGGCAGTACCAGGGTCTGTGCTACAGACCACTGGGATCATGGGATTGTGCCAACTATGCCAGGATGGTATAGAGGGGGCAATTCCATGATCATAGACATGTTACATGGCCATATTCGGAGTTACCATTGTGAAGCTACATATAGGTAGTGACCTATATGTAGTGCACGCGTGTAATGGTGTCCCCGCACTCACAAAAGCCGGGGAATTGGCCCTGAACAATGTGGGGGCACCTTGGCTAGTGCCAAGGTGCCCTCACACTAAGTAACTTTGCACCTAACCTTTACCAGGTAAAGGTTAGACATATAGGTGACTTATAAGTTACTTAAGTGCAGTGTAAAATGGCTGTGAAATAACATGGACGTTATTTCACTCAGGCTGCAGTGGCAGGCCTGTGTAAGAATTGTCAGAGCTCCCTATGGGTGGCAAAAGAAATGCTGCAGCCCATAGGGATCTCCTGGAACCCCAATACCTCAGTACCATATACTAGGGAATTATAAGGGTGTTCCAGTAAGCCAATGTAAATTGGTAAAATTGGTCACTAGCCTGTTAGTGACAATTTGGAAAGAAATGAGAGATCATAACCACTGAGGTTCTGATTAGCAGAGCCTCAGAGAGACAGTTAGTCACTACACAGGTAACACATTCAGGCACACTTATGAGCACTGGGGCCCTGGGTTACCAGGGTCCCAGTGACACATACAACTAAAACAACATATATACAGTGAAAAATGTGGGTAACATGCCAGGCAAGATGGTACTTTCCTACACAACCCCCCCCCAAAACGAAGGACAATAAGACTAGCCATGACCTGATGAGTCTTCATTGTCTAAGTGGAAATATCTGGAGAGTCCATCTGCATTGGAGTGGCTACTCCCAGGTCTATGTTCCACTGTATAGTCCATTCCCTGTAGGGATATGGACCACCTCAATAATTTAGGATTTTCACCTTTCATTTGTTTTAGCCAAAGTAGAGGTTTGTGGTCTGTCTGAACAATGAAGTGAGTGCCAAACAGGTATGGCCTCAACTTCTTCAGAGCCCAGACCACAGCAAAGGCCTCCCTCTCTATGGCAGACCAACGCTTTTCTCTAGGGGTCAACCTCCTACTAATAAAAGCAACAGGTTGATCCTGGCCCTCAGAATTAAGTTGTGATAGGACTGCCCCTACTCCTAATTCAGATGCATCAGTTTGGACATAGAATTTTTTAGAGTAACAAGGGCTTTTCAGGACAGGTGCAGAGCACATGGCCTGCTTCAGCTCCTCAAAAGCTTTCTGACAGTTTGCTGTCCATAATACCTTTTTAGGCATTTTCTTGGATGTGAGGTCATTAAGAGGGGCTGCAATGGAGCCATAGTTCTTAATGAACCTCCTGTAATACCCAGTGAGGCCTAGGAAGGCTCTCACCCGAGTCTGAGTGGTAGGGGGAACCCAATCAATAATTGTTTGGATTTTCCCCTGAAGTGGTGCAATCTGTTCCCCACCAACAAGGTGTCCCAGATAAACCACCTTACCCTGCCCTATCTGGCACTTTGAAGCCTTGATAGTGAGGCCTGCCTTTTGCAGGGCCTCCAAAACTTTCCATAGGTGGACCAGGTGATCATCCCAGCTGGAGCTAAAGACAGCTATATCGTCCAAATATGCTGCACTGAAAGCTTCCAGCCCTTGCAGGATTGTGTTCACCAACCTCTGAAAAGTGGCAGGTGCATTTTTCAATCCAAAAGGCATTACAGTAAACTGGTAATGGCCTCCAATGGTTGAAAATGCAGTTTTAGGTTTAGCATCTTCTGACAATTTGATCTGCCAATACCCTGCAGTCAAATCAAAAGTGCTTAGATACTTGGCAGGTGCCAGTGTATCTATGAGCTCATCTGCCCTGGGTATAGGGTGAGCATCAGTTTTGGTTACCAGGTTGAGACCTCTATAGTCTACACAAAACCGCATTTCCTTCTTTCCATCTTTGGAAAGGGGTTTTGGTACAAGTACCACAGGAGAAGCCCATGGACTTTCAGAGTGCTCAACCACTCCTAGTTCTAACATTTTCTGCACCTCTTGCTTTATGCAGTCCCTGACATGGTCAGGCTGCCTATAGATCTTACTTTTGACAGGTAAACTGTCTCCAGTATCTATAGTGTGCTCACACCAAGAAGTGGTACCTGGCACAGTAGAGAAGAGTTCAGAGAATTGATCTAGGAGATTTATGCAATGGTCTTTCTGCTCAGCAGTAAGACAATCAGCCAAAACTACACCTTCCACAAGAGCATCTTGTTCTGTGGAAGAGAAGAGATCAGGTAGAGGATCACTGTCTTCTTCCTGTCTCTCATCAGTTGCCATGAGCAGGGTGAGATCAGCCCTGTCATAGTAGGGTTTCAGGCGGTTGACATGGAGCACCCTAAGGGGACTCCTGGCAGTGCCTAAGTCAACTAAATAGGTGACTTCTCCCTTCTTTTCAACAATTGTGTGGGGTCCACTCCATTTATCTTGGAGTGCTCTTGGGGCCACAGGCTCCAAGACCCACACTTTCTGCCCTGGTTTGTACTGAACCAAAACAGCCTTCTGATCATGCCATTGCTTCTGGAGCTCTTGGCTGGCCTGAAGGTTTTTACTGGCCTTTTTCATATACTCAGCCATCCTTGATCTGAGGCCAAGTACATAATCCACAATATCTTGCTTTGGAGCTTTTAAAGGTTGTTCCCAACCCTCCTTGACAAGTGTTAGTGGACCCCTAACAGGGTGATCAAAGAGGAGTTCAAAGGGGCTGAAGCCCACTCCTTTCTGGGGTACCTCCCTGTAGGCAAAAAGGAGGCATGGTAACAGGATATCCCATCTCCTGCGGAGTTTTTCAGGGAGACCCATAATCATGCCTTTGAGAGTTTTATTAAATCTCTCCACCAGTCCATTTGTTTGTGGATGATAGGGTGTAGTGAACTTGTAAGTCACACCACACTCCTTCCACATGGCCTTTAAGTATGCAGACATGAAATTGCTCCCCCTGTCTGATACTACTTCCTTTGGGAAGCCCATCCTAGAAAATATTCCCAGGAGGGCCTTTGCCACTGCAGGTGCTGTAGTGGTCCTTAAAGGAATTGCTTCAGGGTATCTTGTGGCATGGTCCACTACCACCAAGATAAACCTATTGCCTGAAGCAGTAGGAGGGTCAAGGGGGCCAACTATGTCAACCCCTACCCTTTCAAAGGGAACCCCAACCACAGGCAGTGGAATAAGGGGTGCCTTTGGTGTGGCACCTGTTTTGCCACTGGCTTGACAGGTTTCACAGGACTTACAAAAATCTTTTGTGTCCTCAGACATCCTAGGCCAATGAAACAAGGGAACAAGTCTGTCCCAAGTTTTCATTTGTCCCAGATGTCCAGCTAGGGGAATGTCGTGGGCAAGAGTTAGGAGGAACTTTCTGTACTCCTGAGGAATCACTAATCTCCTGGCAGCTCCAGGTTTAGGATCCCTATGCTCAGTGTACAAGAGGTTGTCCTCCCAGTAAACTCTGTGAGAGTCACTGACATCCCCGTTAGCCTGTTTGACAGCTTGCTGTCTTAGACCCTCTAATGTGGGACAGGTTTGCTGTGCCACACTCAGCTCCTCCCTGGCAGGCCCCCCTTCACCCAAAGCTCAGCAGTGTCTGCTTCAAGCTCCTCTGGTGTAGGTTCTGCACAGGGAGGGAATTCTTCTTCCTCAGAAGTAGAATCCACTGTAGAGGGAGGGATAGTAGGAAGTGGTTTGCTTCTACTAGCCCTAGCTTTAGGGAGCACTTGGTCCATTGTTCCAGGATCCAAGCTTCCCTGTCCTTTTTGCTTTTTGGCCTGAGCCCTTGTCAAAGCAAAAATATGCCCTGGGATGCCCAGCATTGCTGCATGGGCCTCCAACTCCACATCTGACCAAGCTGATGTCTCCAAATCATTCCCGAATAGACAGTCTACAGGTAAATCTGAAGCTACCACAACTTTCTTTGGACCAGTAACCCCCCCCCAGTTGAGATTTACAACAGCCATGGGGTGGCTAAGTGTGTTGTTGTGAGCATCGGTTACTTGGTACTGGTGACCAAGTAGGTGTTGTTCAGGGTGGACCAGTTTCTCTATGACCATAGTCACACTGGCTCCAGTGTCCCTGTAGGCCTGAACCTCAACACCATTTATTAGGGGTAGCTGCTTGTACTTATCCATATTAAGGGGACAAGCAACTAAGGTGGCTAAATCAATAATCCCCTCAGAGACTAATATAGCCTCTGTGGTCTCCCTAACAAGACCAACCCCAACTAAGTTACCAATAGTGAGCCCAGCTACTCCCTTGGATTGGCTATTAGTAGGTTTGCTCCCACCACCACTGCTATTAGTAGGGACACTAGGTGTAGCAGTAGGGGTTGTAGTTGTAGGAGGCTTGGTGCTTTTCTTTGGACAACTGGGATCTGTTGTCCAATGGCCTTTTATTTTACATAAATAGCACCATGGTTTCTTTTCCTTGTTTTGATTAGAAGAGGATTTGGGCCCACCACCCCCACCAGAGTGTTTTTGTGGGCCTGATGAAGACTCATTTTTAGATTTGTCCCCACCCTTGTCAGAAGACTTACCATCCTTCTTCTTGTTGCCATCTTTGTCACCCCCTGTATGAACTTTTCTGTTCACCCTTGTTCTGACCCATTTGTCTGCCTTCTTTCCCAATTCTTGGGGTGAGGTCAGATCAGAGTCCACCAAGTACTGGTGCAACAAATCAGACACACAATTATTAAGAATATGCTCTCTCAGGATCAAGTTATACAGGCTGTCATAATCAGTAACTTTACTGCCATGTAACCACCCCTCCAAGGCCTTCACTGAATGGTCAATGAAATCAACCCAGTCTTGTGAAGACTCCTTTTTGGTCTCTCTGAACTTTATCCTGTATTGTTCAGTGGTTAAGCCATAACCATCCAGGAGTGCATTCTTAAGAACTTTGTAATCATTAGCTTCATTTTCTTTTACAGTAAGGAGCCTATCCCTACCTTTTCCACTAAATGATAGCCATAGGATAGCAGCCCACTGCCTTTGAGGGACATCCTGTACAGCACAGGCCCTCTCAAGTGCAGCAAACCACTTGTTAATGTCATCCCCCTCCTTATAAGGGGGAACTATCTTGTGCAGATTCCTGGAATCATGCTCTTTTGCAGGATGACTATGGGAAATACTGCTGCTGCCACCATGGGTTTCTAAACCCAGTTTCTGTCTCTCCTTCTCTACTTCTAAAGTCTGTCTATTCAAATCCAGCTGTTGCTTCTTGAGCTTCAGTCTGGTTTGTTCCACTCTCAATCTATTGAGTTCCCTTTCTAACAATCTGTCATCAGGGTGGGTGGGAGGGACATGCCTTGAAACAGAAGTATGGTGAGAATGGACAGAAGGAGACCTGTCCCTTACAGAGGGCACCCTAACAGCTTGGCTAACAGAAACATCAGTACCACTGTGGTGAGAATAAATGCTTTTGCTATGATGTGAGACAACACTATTTGTATGGTGTGGCTCTTCATCATTACCAACTATGCTAGACTGTCTAGTAATGGGCAGGCTAGGAAGTTTCTTTCCTGAATCTTTTCCTGGGGGAGTCCCTGGATCAGATTGGGAACCATTAGCTACTTTTTCAACAGATGGGGCACTTCTAGCCTTATCCTGTTCTCTAAGCATGTTAAGTAACAATTCCAAAGAAGGATTCTTCCCTACACTCAAACCTCTCTCTATGCAGAGACTCCTTGCTCCTTTCCAGCTAAGGTGATCATATGCAAGTTTGGACAGATCAACATTTTGGCCTGTGCCAGACATTTTTAGAGAGAGTTAAAGTGATAGAAAAAGAGAAAAAAGTTTGTCAGAGCTTTTAGAAAGACAGAGAAAAAAAACTTTTAAAACTTTTTAGAACTTTTTAGAAAGTTAGAAGTACTTTTCAGCACTTAGAAAAGAGTGAAAAGAGGAAATGCAAAACTTTTTGGCTCTGTGTATATACACTGAACTTGTTTTGTATATTTTTCTCTTATGAAAAGTACAATGACAAGAGTGGTAAGTAGTCTCAAAGCACCTATCCCACCGCTGCACAACCAATGTAGGAGGCTGGACTGGCTTGTAGTGAGTACCAAGGGGTACTTGCACCTTGCACCAGGCCCAGTTATCCCTTATTAGTGTATAGGGTGTCTAGCAGCTTAGGCTGATAGATAATGGTAGCTTAGCAGAGCAGCTTAGGCTGAACTAGGAGACGTGTGAAGCTACTACAGTACCACTTAGTGTCATATGCACAATATCATAAGAAAACACAATACACAGTTATACTAAAAATAAAGGTACTTTATTTTTATGACAATATGCCAAAGTATCTTAGAGTGTACCCTCAGTGAGAGGATAGGAAATATACACAAGATATATATACACAATAGCAAAAATATGCAGTATAGTCTTAGAAAACAGTGCAAACAATGTATAGTTACAATAGGATGCAATGGGGACACATAGGGATAGGGGCAACACAAACCATATACTCCAAAAGTGGAATGCGAACCACGAATGGACCCCAAACCTATGTGACCTTGTAGAGGGTCGCTGGGACTATTAGAAAATAGTGAGAGTTAGAAAAATAACCCTCCCCAAGACCCTGAAAAGTGAGTGCAAAGTGCACTAAAGTTCCCCTAAGGATAAAGAAGTCGTGTTAGAGGAATAATGCAGGAAAGACACAAACCCACAATGCAACAACGCTGGATTTCCAATCTGGGGTACCTGTGGAACAAGGGGACCAAGTCCAAAAGTCACAAGCAAGTCGGAGATGGGCAGATGCCCAGGAAATGCCAGCTGCGGGTGCAAAGAAGCTTCTACTGGACAGAAGAAGCTGCGGTTTCTGCAGGAACGCAAAGGGCTAGAGACTTCCCCTTTGGAGGACGGATCCCACTCGCCTTGTAGAGTTGTGCAGAAGGGGTTTCCCGCCGAAAAAATGCCAACAAGCCTTGCTAGCTGCAAATCGTGCAGTTAGCGTTTTTGGACGCTGCTGTGGCCCAGGAAGGACCAGGAGGTCGCAAATTGGACCAGGAGGTAGAGGGGATGTCGAGCAAGACAAGGAGCCCTCTTAGCAGCAGATAGCACCCAGAGAAGTGCCAGAAACAGGCACTACAAGGATGCGTGAAACAGTGCTCACCCGAAGTTACACAAAGGAGTCCCACGTCGCCGGAGAACAACTTAGGAGGTCGTGCAATGCAGGTTAGAGTGCCGTGGACCCAGGCTGGACTGTGCACAAAGGATTTCCACCGGAAGTGCACGGAGGCCGGAGTAGCTGCAAAAGTCACGGTTCCCAGCAATGCAGTCTAGCGAGGTGAGGCAAGGACTTACCTCCACCAAACTTGGACTGAAGAGTCACTGGACTGTGGGGGCCACTTGGACAGAGTTGCTGGATTCGAGGGACCTCGCTCGTCGTGCTGAGAGGAGACCCAAGGGACCGGTAATGCAGCTTTTTGGTGCCTGCGGTTGCAGGGGGAAGATTCCGTCGACCCACGGGAGATTTCTTCGGAGCTTCTAGTGCAGAGAGGAGGCAGACTACCCCCACAGCATGCACCACCAGGAAAACAGTCGAGAAGGCGGCAGGATCAGCGTTACAGAGTTGCAGTAGTCATCTTTGCTACTATGTTGCAGGGTTGCAGGCTTCCAGCGCGGTCAGCAGTCGATTCCTTGGCAGAAGGTGAAGAGAGAGATGCAGAGGAACTCGGATGAGCTCTTGCATTCGTTATCTAAAGTTTCCCCAGAGACAGAGACCCTAAATAGCCAGAAAAGAGGGTTTGGCTACCTAGGAGAGAGGATAGCCTACTAACACCTGAAGGAGCCTATCAGAAGGAGTCTCTGATGTCACCTGGTGGCACTGGCCACTCAGAGCAGTCCAGTGTGCCAGCAGCACCTCTGTTTCCAAGATGGCAGAGGTCTGGAGCACACTGGAGGAGCTCTGGACACCTCCCGGGGGAGGTGCAGGTCAGGGGAGTGGTCACTCCCCTTTCCTTTGTCCAGTTTCGCGCCAGAGCAGGGCTAAGGGGTCCCCTGAACCGGTGTAGACTGACTTATGCAGAATTGGGCACATCTGTGCCCAAGAAAGCATTTCCAGAGGCTGGGGGAGGCTACTCCTCCCCTGCCTTCACACCATTTTCCAAAGGGAGAGGGTGTAACACCCTCTCTCAGAGGAAGTCCTTTGTTCTGCCATCCTGGGCCAGGCCTGGCTGGACCCCAGGAGGGCAGCTGCCTGTCTGAGGGGTTGGCAGCAGCAGCAGCTGCAGTGAAACCCCAGGAAGGGCAGTTTGGCAGTACCAGGGTCTGTGCTACAGACCACTGGGATCATGGGATTGTGCCAACTATGCCAGGATGGTATAGAGGGGGCAATTCCATGATCATAGACATGTTACATGGCCATATTCGGAGTTACCATTGTGAAGCTACATATAGGTAGTGACCTATATGTAGTGCACTCATGTAATGGTGTCCCCGCACTCACAAAGTCCGGGGAATTGGCCCTGAACAATGTGGGGGCACCTTGGCTAGTGCCAGGGTGCCCTCACACTAAGTAACTTTGCATCTAACCTTTACCAGGTAAAGGTTAGACATATAGGTGACTTATAAGTTACTTAAGTGCAGTGTAAAATGGCTGTGAAATAACGTGGACGTTATTTCACTCAGGCTGCAGTGGCAGGCCTGTGTAAGAATTGTCAGAGCTCCCTATGGGTGGCAAAAGAAATGCTGCAGCCCATAGGGATCTCCTGGAACCCCAATACCCTGGGTACCTCAGTACCATATACTAGGGAATTATAAGGGTGTTCCAGTAAGCCAATGTAAATTGGTAAAATTGGTCACTAGCCTGTTAGTGACAATTTGGAAAGAAATGAGAGAGCATAACCACTGAGGTTCTGATTAGCAGAGCCTCAGTGAGACAGTTAGTCACTACACAGGTAACACATTCAGGCACACTTATGAGCACTGGGGCCCTGGCTGGCAGGGTCCCAGTGACACATACAACTAAAACAACATATATACAGTGAAAAATGGGGGTAACATGCCAGGCAAGATGGTACTTTCCTACAAGCACCAAAAATGTTGGTGCTAAACCTGCAAAGTACAAAGTGGCCCATTGAAAACAATGGTGTGCGCCTGCTCTGTGCAGGCGTTAAAAACAGCTGGCAGAACTGGCGCAGTGGAATCTCAGATTCCGCTGCTCCATTTTTGCAGTCCCCATAACGGCGGAACGCCCCCCTTGCATACATTCGGCCTGGCGCAAGCATAACGTGGCACAAGGGGTTACAAAGTGGTGCAATGTATGCGTTCCTCCACTTTGTAAATCTACTGCGGCAAACTTGGCCTCGGGCCACATTAGCGTAAAAAAAATAATGCTAATGTGGTGCAAGGAGGCGCTAGGCCCTCTGAAATCTGGGCCTCAAGGTTTTACAAACGACCCTGACTGAATCCAAAATAGTATTGTGCGCGTATTACATGGTGAGGTCTCACAACCACACCATAAAATACACCAAGGGCCTGATTACAACTTTGGAGGAGGGTGTTAATCCGTCCCAAATGTGACGGATATCCTGCCAGCCGAATTACGAGTTCCATAGGATATAATGGACTCGTAATACAGCGGGTGGTATATCCGTCACAGTTGGGACGGATTAACACCCTCCTCCAAAGTTGTAATCAGGCCCCAAATTTCCTCAGTCCTGAGACCGCAATCTATTCAGACAGGAGTAAATTTCAGGGCAAAATGTACGCGACACCTCTTGTCTTGTGTTTTCCTAATACAGATAAACATTGGTTGTAAATGCACATGCTGCATACCCATTTAAACATTTTACTCATGAGTTTAACACAGTAGATCCCAATACAGGAAATTTTCCTGTATATGTAAAGCTGCTGCAAAACCTGCTATTTACAACCCCAGTTACGACTTAGAAGTCCTGTTAGGATTTCAAGAATATCAGGCATAGTTTGGTGGCCAGATGCCCCACGTAGTTGAGAATGTTAGAGTAGGTCTCTTGAGCATCAAAGAAGCACATTCCCTGTGTATACACCATATCCTGACACAGTAAATTTGCTAGTTCCAGTGGTAAGACACTTACTAAATCATACACTAGCATTCTATAGGTGACTTCACCAGTTTGTTTTACAATCGACGGTTATGGGTGCATTTGTTCGCTGTCCCACAGTGCAGGCTATTAGTCCACAGACTATTACTGCGATTATGGGCAAAGTGCCTACTAAGCGAGGTGGTTCCGTGGTGGATCGCTTGTAACACTAACCTGCTAGAGACACGCTATCCTCATACAACACCCCAGGCAGAGTTAGGATGCTAACTCTGTACGTTTCACGTGGTATGGCACCACCTGTAGATGAGCGGACCACAGTTGAACAATGTTTGCGAGTGTCTACACTTCTGCGCACGGATCGCCCTCATCCGCAGTGTTACCAGAGGTGTTAAAACAAATACAGAATGAGCACGGATCTGCACCGGGTCTTCATTTAGGAATTAGATTAATGGTGAATTTTGAAACTGTTTCCTCAATAGTTCTGAGTAACATCGACGAGCGGCGGCAGTCCCAGCAGTAAGCCAGCAGTTAGCAGCAGCTCCTGCTCAAGATCATGAACAGGAGCTTCCAAGATTATTTGGGAAGTTAACATCTCTGTGGACCATGAAACTTTAGGTTCTGAGGCCACAAAACTGCAATTCAAAGTAAACAAAAGAGACTGAGAGCTCGGTAAAGATAATTCTGCACTGGAGTTTAAGAAAAAGCAGAAAGCAAAACAGAAAACCCGGACTAGACCTCCCCATCACGGGATGGGTGGATATCATTTGAGAAACTGTAAAATAATTTATGAAAGCCGGACCAATAATCAGTATTCTGATACCCACTAGCCTGATTCTTTGAAGTACTGTGGGGACAGTAAAAAGACAGAAAGGTGTGGCCAGAGTGACTATCGCAGAAAAGATGACTACGGCAAGCGGAAGAGTGAGCCGCGCAGAAAGCTGAAGTTAGCGTAACGACAGAGCGGTTCAGAATCAGACTAAGGATCTGATTTAGAGCTCAGAAGACGGGTTACTCCATCAAACTGGTGAAGGATATCCCGTCCCCAAAAACCTAAATCTCACGTCCCATGGAATTTAGACTTCGGCAGACGGGACATCCGTCTCCGTTGTGACACAGTAACCTGCCCGCCAAATTCTAAATCAGGCCCTAAATTTAAGAACACAAAAGTAGCCAGTTTAGCAAAAAAGAAGGTCTTGGAGATGACAGATGTTTTTGTGGAATGAGACTTGTGTAGTCGCGCGACTGGACAGAGAAACAGAAGCAACATAGTTTGCCAGACTCTTGAGGAGTGATGGTGACTCAAACTGAAGAACATATACAGGTCCCATAAACCCTCCACACAGGGTTTATGATGTACAAATACTGATTAAGGGTGATATTATATACTGTGCAAAATCAAAGCTGTATTACTGATTCTCTTATCAGGTGCTCATGGCATCATCCTTGCAGAGGATGGGTGGTGGCATGTGAACACCTATGCACCACCAGTAGAAAGCCCCCTTGATGCAAACTATTGTAACTCTGCATTACTTTGGGATACTACCCAATGCAAATCCTAATTTGTGCCAGGCTGATCTCATAAAAGTGATGCAAACCTGGCACAAAGCTTCAGTAAATCTGGCCCGAGTGTCTGTAAATGACAGTGATAATGTGTGATATTAAGCGCTGTTTCACAAGCCCCTAGTGCCACCGGAGAGTCACTTTCAGCGGCGTTCAGGTGGCACTGTGTCCTTTTCCATATTTACGAGGTGGCGCTAAGCCACTTTTTGAGGCTTAACGCCGCCTTGTAGGTACGGCCTCTTTACGCCATCACTTTCTGTGACAGGGTCGTGCAGTGGCTGTTGCTGTTTCCACTGTAACACCCATTGCATTCTGACACTGCCCCAGATTTAGAAGAAATCGTAAACGTGAGGCAGCGCCAAAATGTAACGGCATCCCTGGGGTGACATTAAAGTGGCGCAAACGTGGAAAAATACTTTTATTCCTCTTCGTTTTTGCTTTTTCCGTGTGTGCTGCATTCTGCAACATACATACAGAGAGCAAAATGCCATAAATGATTTCTTATGTGCAGGACGGTGTCCCTTGCTGCACATACCCAATCATTAAATAATGATTTTCTACTCCTATGTGTCCTGCATTTTGCAGCACACATAGAAGTAACAAATTGCCCTTAATGAATATGGAAGGAACATCCTGCACATAAACAATCATTCCCTGCAACGCGGGCACCCTTGCACTTGAGTGAATGAGAATAAACAAAAATAAGTGCAAGGGATATAAGAATGTGAGTGAGAATGAATGAATGAGTGAGTGTGTGAGAGTGAGTAAATGTGTGATGCTTGTGAGTTTGCCTTATGCCTTGGTATACTAGAGGTAATTATTATCCTATAGAGATACTTGTGGCGAAATACCTGCCCTGGTATACTTGAGCAATTCTTGGCCCGACAGACATCTGTGACAAAATACTCACACTGGCACACACGGCATAGAGCGCACCAAATGTAAAATACTGATACTAGCATTCTAGAGGTAGTTCATGGCATATCAGGCACCGGCAGAGAGATATTTGCATATACCAGGAAATTCTTGGCATGAGGACACCACTGGTAGAACCCTGGTACTAGCACAGTGGAGGCAGCTCTCAGCATAACGGTGGACAATCTGGCAAATGGGAGGGTGGGAACCGTGACAGAATAGTGATCCTGGCGTACTCAGAGAAGTTTTTGACATAAGGATCACCTACGTTATAAGTACAGCACAAACTGCATAATTCAGGCACTGGCATATTTTATTAATACCTAAAGAGGGGGCACTTCCTATTATGATCAGTTAGTGGAAGAAAACAAAACAAATGGGGAAGCAAAAGGAAGAAGTGGTCGGTAACAGGGAGAGCTCCATGAGCGAACGGGATCCCGTTGCTCAGGAGGGAGAGTCCTCACACGCCCAGTTGGGTGTCACGCTTCATCCTCGGGCTAGCTCCTCATTGGGCCGGTGCTGCAATGCCCAACAGGCTCCTCAGAAGGGTGCACAGTTCCAGAGATATTTTAAATTGCAGAGAATTAACCTGGTGGAAGAGGTGCTCCAGATGTAGATTGGCAGCTTAAGTGAATAAAAATAACTAAGAGATGCCCTAGGACTACATTTTAACCCCTTCGCTGCCAGGCCTTTTCCCCCTCCTGTGCCAGGCCTATTTTGGGCTATTTGGGGCAGTCCGCGCTTAGGCCCTCATAACATTTTGTCCACATAAGCTAACCAAGCCAAATTTGCGTCCTTTTTTTCCAACATCCTAGGAATTCTAGAGGTACCCAGACTTTGTGGGTTCCCCAGAAGGACGCCAAGAAATTAGCCAAAATACAGTGAAAATTTCGTTTTTTTCAAAAAAATTGGAAAAAGTGGCTGCAGAAGAAGGCTTGTGTTTTTTTTCCCTGAAAATGGCATCAACAAAGGGTTTGCGGTGCTAAAATCACCATCTTCCCAGCTTTCAGGAACAGGCAGACTTGAATCAGAAAACCCAATTTTTCAACACAAATTTGGCATTTTACTGGGACATACCCCATTTTTAAAAAATTTTGTGCTTTCAGCCTCCTTCCAGTCAGTGACAGAAATGGGCATGAAACCAATGCTGGATCCCAGAAACCTAAACATTTCTGAAAAGTAGACAACATTATGAATTCATCAAGGGGTAATTTGTGTAGATCCTACAAGGGTTTCCCACAAAAAATAACAACTGAAAAAGAAAAATATTGAAATTGTGGTGAACAAAAACAGCAATTTTTCTCTACGTTTTACTCTGTAACTTTTTCCAGCAATGTCAGATTTTCGAAAGCAATATACCGTTACGTCTGCTGGACTCCTCTGGTTGCGGGGATATAAAGGGCTTGTAGGTTTATCAAGAACCCTAGGTACCCAGAGCCAATAAATGAGCTGCACCCTGCTGTGCGTTTTCATTCTATACCGGGTATACAGCAATTCATTTTCTGAAATATAAAGAGTGAAAAATAGCTATCAAGAAAACCTTTGTATTTCCAAAATGGGCACAAGATAAGGTGTTGAGGAGCAGTGGTTATTTGCACATCCCTGAATTCCGGGGTGACCATACTAGTATGTGAATTACAGGGCATTTCTCAAACATATGTCTTTTTTACACACTCCCTTATATTTGGAAGGAAAAAATGTAGAGAAAGACAAGAGGCAATAACACTTGTTTTGCTAATCTATGTTCCCTACCTGTTGATTTTGTCCTCTAGCGCAGCCGGCACCTGGGGAAACCTAGCAAACCAGTGCATTTTTTAAAACTAGAGACCTAGGGAAATCCAAGATGGGGTGACTTGTGGGGCTCTGACCAGGTTCTGTTACCCAGAATCCTTTGCAAACCTCACAATTTGGCTAAAAAAACACATTTTCCTCACATTTTGGTGACAGAAAGTTCTGGAATCTGAGAGGAGCCACAAATTTCCTTCCACCCAGCGTTCCCCCAAGTCTCCTGATAAAAATGGTACCTCACTTCTGTGGGTGGGCCAGGTGCCTGCAACAGAATAAGGCCAAAAACTTGTAGAGATAGAGGGGATAGCACAGCAAGTTGATAAGGACATAGGCCCTCATTCTGACCTTGGCGGGCGGCGGAGGCCGCCCGCCAAAGTCCCGCCGTCAGATTACCGTTCCGCGGTCGAAAGACCGCGGTGGTAATTCTGACTTTCCCGCTGGGCTGGCGGGCGGTCGCCTTCAGACCGCCCGCCAGCCCAGCGGGAAAGAGGCTTCCACGATGAAGCCGGCTCGGAATCGAGCCGGCGGAGTGGAAGCTGTGCGACGGGTGCAGTTGCACCCGTTGCGTATTTCACTGTCTGCGCAGCAGACAGTGAAATACATGTAGGGGCCCTCTTACGGGGGCCCCTGCAATGCCCATGCCAGTGGCATGGGCACTGCAGGGGCCCCCAGGGGCCCCGCGACCCCCCCTACCGCCATCCGGATCCCGGCGGTCGGACCGCCGGGATCTGGATGGCGGTAGGGGGGGTCGGAATCCCCGCGGCGGTGCAGCAAGCTGCGCCGCCGTGGAGGATTCAATGGGGCGGCGGTACACTGGCGGGAGCCCGCCAGTGGTGCCGGTCCGACCGCGGCTTTACCGCCGCGGTCGGAATCCCCATTGGAGCACCGCCGGCCTGTCGGCGGTGCTCCCGCGGTCCTCCGCCCTGGCGGTCTTTGACCGCCAGGGTCAGAATGAGGGCCATATTCTTCTTTTATACATCTTTAGGCTGACTCTGCTTTGGGGACCCACACAAATGAGGTGTCATTTTACTTGGGAGACTGAAGGGAACGCTGGGGAGTAGGAATTTTGTGCTGGAGCGGTGATCGTACAAACAAAAGTCAGGAAAATATGCTTTTTTAAGCAAATTTTGCGGTTTGCAGAGGCGTCTGGGTAGGAAAATGTTGGGGGATCCACGGAAGCCACACCTCCCTGGACTCCTTGGGGTGTCTAGTTTTAAAAAATGTCTGGGTTTGGTAGGTTTCCCTACATGAAGGCCGCACCCAGGACCAAAAACATAGGTGGCCCCTCCCCCCCAAACACAGGTAGTTTTGTAATATATCATTTTGATGTGTCCACATACGTCTGTGATGTGCCAAACACCCAGCGTGTCTCAAGTGTGTTGCGACGCCTGATTACAGCGGAGCAGGTTTTGTCATTTTTACCACACATACTGGTTGGATTTGGCACGAGGGTGAGTGATGGTTCAGTAGATCACATTTTATTAAAAAGAGATTTCACAAAAATGAAATGCACTGTTAATAACTGAAAGACAAAAAACTGAACCAATGACTCACAGCTCGTGAGCTGTAAAGCGGCGACAAGGCACCAACCGCTTTACAGTCCATTCACACACCTTTCATACATGACACGCACAAGACCATTCACACCGCCAGCCACGGGCCCAGCACACTACAACACTCACATCGACAGACAGCGCCACTCAAGGGCCCATCACTTACATACGCCCACATGCCTGATACAACAATCACACCAGCTGATGGGAGTGTAGACTGGCGTTTGGCTGGCACTGCCAGCCAAGCACCACCCCACCCACACCGCCAGCCAAGCCCCACCCCACGCACACCGCCAGCCAAGCCCCACCCCACGCTCACCGCCAGCCAAGCGCCACCCCACCCACACCGCCAGCCAAGCCCCACCCCACGCACACCGCCAGCCAAGCCCCACCCCACGCACACCGTCAGCCAAGCGCCACACCACGCACACCGCCATCACTTTTTTTTTGTTTCTAAACAACAAAGAAACCACTAACTAATTATAAAATAAGCACAAAACTACAAACACAAAAGCTCTAACTAAATACATGACAGAGATGCCAACCGTGAAACATATGAAAATATAAAACAGACAGCTTACGCTCACTGTATTTCCCAGAAGTTTTTCCTTGTGTGGTAACTTCTAAAACAGCTGGGCACACACAGCCCAGGCATTGAAGGGCATTCGGGGCAGTACATCCGGCTCTCCCTCCGGATTAATCTCCGGGCACATACTCTACATTTCTTTGTGGGCAAGTCTTTTTTGGGAGTGGGAAGAATGTGATCTGGAAAGTGGTGATCTTTCAATCTAGCCACTTCCTCCACCACTTCTACTCTAGGAACTCTTGCCCGATCCACCACAATAAGGCTCTCTATCACTGTCTCTCAAAATTTAACAAATGTCATCGTTGACTCAGGTGAACAATCCTTGAATACAATAAAGGCATTAAAAGTTGCCAAATGAAATAAATGTAGGGCCAACTTTTTATACCACACGTAAGACTTACGAAGAGCAGTGTAAGGTTCCAACCTCTGATCTACTCTATCAACACCACCCATGTGCCTATTGTAGTCCAAAATGCACGCAGGTTTGCCCACCCCAAGCACACCGCCAGCCAAGCGCCACCCCACGCACACCGCCAGCCAAGCCCAACCCCACGCACACTGCCAGCCAAGCCCCACCCCAAGCACACCGCCAGCCAAGCGCCACCCCACGCACACCGTCAGCCAAGCGCCACCACACGCACACCAACAGCCAAGCGCCACCCCAAGCACACCGCCAGCCAAGCGCCACACCACGCACACCGCCATCACTTTTTCTTTGTTTATAAACAACAAAGAAACCACTAACTAATTATAAAATAAGCACAAAACTACAAACACAAAAGCTCTAACTAAATACATGACAGAGATGCCAACTGTGAAACATATGAAAATAAAACAGACAGCTTACGCTCACGGTATTTTTCCTTGTGTGGTAACTTCTAAAACAGCCGGGCACACACAGCCCAGGCTTTGAAGGGCATTCGGGGCAGTACATCCGGCTCTCCCTCCGGATTAAAATCCGGGCACATACTCTACATTTCTTTTTGGGCAAGTCTTTTTTGGGAGTGGGAGGAATGTGATCTGGAAAGTGGTGATCTTTCAATCTAACCACTTCCTCCACCACTTCTACTCTAGGAACTCCTGCCCGATCCACCACAATAAGGCTCTCTATCACTGTCTCTTGAAATTTAACAAATGTCATCGTTGACTCAGGTGAACAATCCTTGAATACAATAAAGGCATTAAAAGTTGCCAAATGAAATAAATGTAGGGCCAACTTTTTATACCACACGTAAGACTTACGAAGAGCAGTGTAAGGTTCCAACCTCTGATCTACTCTATCAACACCACCCATGTGCCTATTGTAGTCCAAAATGCACGCAGGTTTGCGCACTTCCGCAACCTGACCCCAACAGTCACAGAGGAAGCACTCTCATCATGGATGGTGATAGCATGTACACATCCCTCCTGTCTGAACATTTCAAAGCTAGCAGCTCATTATTCCGCAAGGCACTGCACTGTCCCCTCTCAAGTTTTTTACAGACAAGCTCCTCTAGATAGCCTTTCCGGTTACAACGGATTGTGCCACAAGCAACAGTGTCCACTCTAAACAACTCCTTGAACAACTGCACTCCAGTGTAGAAATTATCTACGTACAAATGGTGACCTTTGTTAAACAGCCTTCTACCAAGTTCCCACACAATTTTTTCGCTAACTCCAAAAGTGGCCGGACAACCAGGAGGGTCAATAATGGAATCCCAACCAGTGTAGACCCGGAAATTATACACATATCCTGTACTGCTTTCTGACAGCATATACAATTTAATCCCATACCGTGCCCTCTTACTAGGAATGTACTGCTTAAAAACTAAACGCCCCTTGAAAAGGACCAAAGGCTCGTCCACACTTATCTCTTTGCCTGGAACATAGACCTCTGAAAACCGATCTACAAAATGATCAAGGACAGGCCTAATCTTAAAAAGACGGTCACAATCAGGGTGATCTTGTGGCAAGGCTAAAGCATTGTCTACAAAATGCAGCATACGAAGAAGAAGCAAATACCGATTACGTGTCATAGTTGCAGGAAATATAGCAGTTGCCATCAAGGGACTAGTAGACCAATAAGAAGCCAGTGACGGCTTCCTGATCAACCCCATCAAAAAAGTCAAACCTAAAAACTTTTTCATCTCTTCCAGATATGTGGGAACCCACTGAGTAGCTCTAGACTGAGGCTTAAGTCTGGCAGCGTTGTCCCGCAAATATTGCTCTGCATACAAATTAGTCTGCTCCACAATCTCTTCCAAAAATACATCGTCCATAAACAAGTGATGTATTAACTCTACACCCTGGAAGACCAGTAAATGCAGGTAACTGTGGCTGCTCCATGTTTGGGGCAATCCAGGTGTCAGGTCTTCTAATGGGAAACCCTTCAGCCCCAGGCTGCTGCACTCTTGGCACATCAATGTCCTCCTCTACAACAGGCCCTTCATCTGCACTGAGAGTAGCTTCCTCATCAGAAGAATACTCTCGGACAGAAAACTCACTTCCAGAATCTCCCACTTCCTCCTCTGCCTCAGATGCAGAGTCAGTCTTGTAATCATGGTCTGAAGACGACTCAAAGAGCATGCCGACAACCTGCTGAGCGGTCACTCTGCGGCTAGCCATGATCCACACTAACAACAAATGGATTGCCAACAACAACTAGCACTAAAATAAGTAATAAACAAAGTGTAGCTTTATCACAAAGAGTTATGTACTAAAAAACTATACCACTCACTTGCCTGAAAAAGCTACTCACCAGCAACTACTCTGCACAGACACAGCAATCACCAATGATATCCCACTAAAAAGAAAAAAGAAAAAAGCAAATTAGACATTTGACAACACAACACAAACATCATTGTGCTCAAATCTAAGGGCAATTGCACACACAATACTGCATTTACTACACCACCTACAAACATGTCATTCATGCATGTCAACAATACTCCTTTGGAGTAAATTGCTTTCGCTTACCTAAAACATGCAACTATGCAAACCGCAGGACAACTACTGCCAAAACCGCAAGGATCCACAGCAAAGGAAGCAAACGTGTTGAACTAGAAGAAAAAGAAGAAATAAATTGTTATGATCACAAATACAAATACTTTGCCAGTTGACAAACACCCCACCACCAAGAACTTAGAAATTGTCCCTGGTACCTAAGTGGATTCTGCCCTCCTCGGGGGCAGATGGGTGTAAAAAAAATTGGCCAATCTGCCCCCAAGGGGGGCAGAAATGGGCAACAGCTCTGTGCCCCCTTTAGGGGGCGACCCTTCCCAAAGGGGGCACCCCAGCACAAAACAAAAAAAAGGGAACAAAAAAAAAAATCCCTGGCGTATTGGTGGTTTCTGCCCTCCTTGGGGGCAGATGGGCCTACAAAAACAGGCCTATCTGCACCCAAAGGGGGCAGAGATGGCCAATACGAACTTTCCCCACTTTGGGGGGACGACCGTTGCCCAAGGGGTGCCCCCAAACACACACCACACACACACACCACACAATCCCTGGCGCCTAGTGTGCTTCGACCCCCCCCGGGGGCCAGATCGTCCAAAAACATGGCTGGTCTGCCCTCGGGGGGGGCCGAAACAGAAAAAAAAAATAACCCCCCTGGGGAGCGACCCTTGCCCAAGGGGTCGCCCCCAAAATAAACATATAAAAGTAAATCCCTGGTGTCTAGTGGATTTCGCCCCCACCCCCCCCCCCCCCCCGGGGGCAGATCGGCCGAAAAATCGTCAATCTGCCCCGGGGGGGGGGGGTGAAATACTAAATAAAATAGACCTCCGGGGGCGACCCAGGGGTCGCCTCCAAAATAAACAATAAAAACAAAATCCCTGGTGTCTAGTGGATTTCACCCCCCCTGGGGGCAGACCTGCAGAAAAATCGGCAATCTGCCCCCAGGGGTGGGCGAAATACTAAAAAAAAATAGCCCCCCAAAGAAATCCCTGGTGTCTAGTGGATTTCGCCCTCACCTCCCCCCCCCCCCCCCCCCCCCCGGGGGCAGATCGGCCGAAAAATCGGACCCCCGGGGGGGTGACCCTTGCCCAAGGGGTCACCCCCAAAACAAACATACCCCAAAAAATCCCTGGTGTCTATTGGAGATTCCTGCTCCACGATCGCGGGCCCTGCCCGCGATCGTGGAGCAGGAATCTAGTGAAAACAGGCACAGGGGGAAAGGAAAGACCCTTTCCTTCCCCCGTGTCTGTTTTCCCCCCCCAAAACCCCCAAAAAGGGAAGGACTCACCTTTGGAAGTCCTCTCCCCTCGACGCGCTGGAAGCAAATGGCTTCCAGCGCGTCCCGGCAACACTTGATGTGCGCGCACTGATGTCATCAGATTGCCGGAGGGGGGGTCGGGGGTGGAAGGGGAAGGGCTTCCCCTTCCATCCCTGCCTTGGGGGGGTGGGTGGGGTGCACAGGGGTGGAGCGCTAGCGCTCCCCCCAGTTCCTGTGCCTTGGACGAGGTGACATCGTTCAAGGCACACAGGAATTGTAGCCTTGGACAAGGTCACCTCGTCCAAGGCACAGAACCGGTTAATGAGGGGGTGCCCTTGCATGATTAAAAACAGCATAATGAGACTGCTGATTGATGCAATCAATCAATCAATCATTCAGAAATTTGTAAAGCGCACTATTCACCCATGTGGGTCTCAAGGTGCTGAGGTGGGGGGGAGGTGCTGCTACTGCTTGAACAGCCAGGTCTTGAGAAGTTTCCTGAAGGTAAGGAGGTCTTTGGTCTGACGCATGTGGGTGGGACGATGTCTTGGTGTCTACGTCTACGTCTTGGCGATGAGGTGCGAGAATTATCTGTCGCCGGTTGTAGTTCTACAGGCGCGTGTGACGGTTGCGAGGTCAGCGGAGTGGAGATGCCAGGTGGGGGTGTAGAAGGAGAGCTGTCTGTTGAGGTATTCTGGTCCGGTGTTGTGCAGTGCTTTGTGAGCATGGGTTATGAGTTTGAAGGTGATTCTCTTATTGACTGGAAGCCAGTGCAGGTCTCTCAGATGGCCTGTGATGTGCCCGTGGTGGGGGATGTCCAGAATGAGTTGTGCGGAGGCGTTCTGGATGCGTTGCAGCCTCTTCTGGAGTTTGGCCGTGGTTCCTACGTGCAGGGCATTGCCGTAGTCCAGTTTACTGCTTACGAGGGCTTGGGTGACTGTTCTGGTTTCGGTGGGGATCCATTTGTAGATCTTTCGGGGCATGCAGCGGGTGTTGAAGCAGGAGGAGGCGATCACGTTGACCTGCTGGGTAATGGATAATGAGGAATCCAAGATGAATCCTAGGATGCGTGTGTAGTCGGTGGGAGTCGGTGTGGCTCCGAGAGAGGCAGGCCACCAGGAGTCATCCCATGTGGAGTGAGTGGAGCCAAAGATGAGGACTTCCGTCTTGTCGGAATTGAGTTTGAGGCAGCTGTTTTTCATCCATTCGGCCATGGCCTTCATTCCTTCGTGGAGGTTGGTGTTGGCAGAGTCCTTGGTGAGGGAGAGGATCAGCTGGGTGTCGTCAGCGTATGAGATGATGTTGAGGTTGTGAGATCGGGCAGTGTTAGCGAGCGCACCATGTAAACGTTGAAGAGGATCGGGCTGAGGGACAAACCCTGGGGTACGCCGCAGATGATTTCGGTGGCCTCAGAGCGCAATGGGGGAGCCGGACTCTCTAGGTTCTGCCGGTGAGAATGGAGGTGACCCAGTCCAGGGCTCTGTCCAAGATTCCTGCATTGCTAAGGCGTGAGCATAGGGTATGGTGTCAGACGGTGTCGAACCCGGCCAAGAGGTCCAGGAGAATGAGGGCTGTGGTTTCGCCGTTGTCCAGTATGGTTCTGATGTCGTCGGTGGCGGCGATGAGGACAGTTTCGGTACTGTGCAATGATCAGAAGCGGCTCCCAGACTGTGAAAAAATAGTATTACTATCCCCTTTACTCCTGGAGCTCTCCCTATTACCTATGCTGCTCCTTTTTGATTCCCCCCCTTTTTTTTCCTTTCTCTAACAGATTGTAATAGGAACTGCATACTCTTTGGGTATAGATAAACGCATAAGGAGCATGTATGCTGGACCTTTAAGTGCTCCTAGGCTCTCTTTTGTGAGAGACTGTCATTTTCCATGTAATCGGGCACTCGGGGAATATTGGGGCACATTGGAGGTAATTGTTGACATATAGGGGCCCCATACCACATTTTGAAAAATATGCAGTCAACTCCTGGGGAACATAAGATTTCATTGGCTTGACACACTGTGAAAAGATTTCAATATTTAATGAGTGCCTTTCAGTGTGCACCTATGGTATTTCAGTAAATTTAAGTGCAAATGTGTATTTAAAATTCTTTTCACACTTTTCTTGGTGGGGGGAATCACCTAGTAGACGTCTGGCTTCCTAGTTTTGCTGCTCACTACAGTTCAAGTATTATGCTCCAGAACTTTCAAAGATCAACTCAGCACCATATATAGGTGGCATCTAAAATAGATATTTGTCTTTGTTTGTTAGGGTCATGTGACATGCCTTCCTAGAAAGATCAGGGTCAAGGGGCATTTGATATCAGTTCATGTAATATCACTAAGGCGAAAAAGTATTTTTTGTCGTTTCTGCTACCCCAGGCATTTTGGTGACTTGACATCTGTACTCACAGTACTGGACTAATTATGAATCTAATCAGAAGAAAATCGAAAATTAAATTAGATATATCTAATGGATGTTTTAGTCAAAATATGGCACCTGAATCACAGTATTTAACCAACTTTTCATTCAGTGGTTTTCCATACACTTTCACAAGATTGCCACAGGGGTTTATGGACAGCCCTGCAACCCTTTGCAGTAAGAATTATAGATATCGTGCACCCGAGGCGCTATCATATTTTGACAACATTTACATTGTAAATGATGACCTGACTGAAAATCTAAATATGGTGGACAGAATAGAGACCCTTTTAGTATGACACAGGTAGAAAATTAATTTAAAAAAAAGTAAAAGTGTATATCTTAATGTGTTTTCTTTGCATACGAATTATCCAGAGGGTAAAAGGATTGACGCATAATATCCTGCAGGAGTGTACTACTTACAACCTCCAAGCAAATTAAGGAAATTACAAATCCTCATGGGGATTCGTAACTTGAAAGAGATTATTTGCCACATTGTGCTGAGCGGGTTTAGCCCTTGTATGACTTAGTTACTCCCACCTTTTCTGAAAAGAATTGAATGAAGATGTTCACAGCTATCTTACGTGGACTGTAAGCAGTCATGTTAGAGGCTAAGGGGCAGATTTATGGCCCCAGCATCTCCGTGCGCCACATTAGCGTCATTTTTTTAATGCTAATGTGGCCCAATGGCCCAAAATCGCAGAGCCAAATTTACAAAGTGGCGCAATGCATGCATTCCACCCCTTTGTAACCTCTTGCACCATATTATGCCTGCACAAGGCATAATGTATGCGAAGGGGGTGTTCCCCTGGTAGGGGGCTGAAAATATGGCACAAAGAAATCCAAGAGATTTCTTTGCATCATTTGTTTCAGCACTTTCAACGCCAGCTCAGAGCAGGTGTTAAAAAGAGGCACACCATCGTTTACAATGGGCCTCAATGGACTTTGCAGTATTAGCATCAACATTTTTTATGCTAATCCTGCAAAGCTCCGAACTAGCGTCAAAAATTCTGATGCTAGTTCCCTAACTACCGCCATGGTGTGCCATATCTTAGATACAGCACACACATGGTGGCGTGAGGGGGCGCTAAGGGGCGCAAGAAAAGTGGTGCCTCACTGGGTGTAGTACCACTTTTCCTAAATCTGGCTCTAAATATATACAAAAGACAACAAGATAAACCATTCAGGTTGTTCCCAGCAATTTGGGCTACACAGACATAGTTTATGATGAGGGGCAGACAGTTCCTATAACATACAGATCACATTTGTATTCCTTTGCTGAGGAACAATTTACTGCTCCTCAGAAAGTTCTCAAGCCTGTACATATAAATATACTGGAGAAGCGTCCTCTTGCACATGAAAACAAATCATTATAGATTCCCCGATACAATACTGAAAGCAGCAACAAAGGCTAGTACCCCATGCCCATTGCGCATACACTACACCTTCATTGGGTGCAGTGAGCCCCTTCTTTAATTGCAACTCATGTAAAAGTTGAATAGGACCCAAAACTTCAGACTCAGGAATTTTTGCAATATTCTGTAAATATTCTGTAAAGTTCAAATATACGACCCATACATGAGTATAAGAGTGTGCTTTACAAACTAAAACACACCTGGATCCCTGAAGGCCTAACCGACAGTGAAATCCCAGAATATGCCCTACTGGAGGGGAGGGAAGGGAATTACAGGAGGAACTCACCAAGGGGGCTATATCTCTCACCTACCGAATAATGAATCTGAAGAGCCTCGGGGCTGCTGGATGAGGGACATCGGTGAGCTAGAACACGTGGGGGCAGAGTTAAGGAGAGTGGCGCTGCACCCAGTGCAGCACCACTTTCCTTGCGCTTATCCCCCCTACCGCCACCATGTGTGCGCCTTATCTGAGATACAGTGCACCATGGCGCAGGGTAAGGGGCAATAGCGTGAAAACTAACCCTGAACAGTACATAGGGGCCCATTGTAAACAAAGGTGTGCCCCTTTTTAACTCCTGCTCTGAGCAGGTGTTAAAAGAGCCACAAAAAATGACACAAAGAAATCTCTTAGATTTATTTGCGCCAATTGTTTTAATCCCTCATAACGGGGGACACCCCCTTAACATACATTATGCCTAGTGCAGGCATAACGTAGAGCAAAAGGTTACAAAGTGGCACAATGCATGTATTGCGCCACTTTATAAATATGGCACAGGGAAATGGCCACCTTAGCACCTCCTTAACATCAAAAAATTTCACTAAGGTGACTCTAAAGTGGTGCTAGGCCCTCCTAAGTCTGGGCGATAGATTGGGAGGCAGCTCTCACCCATCCCAAAGAGGTGGCCATCAAAATCTAGTTACATCTAGTCCAATACAAAATCCTCCACAGAGTGTACTATGACATGGCTTTACTAAACACAATGGGCACGGTGGCTTCACTGGTATGTCTGCAGTGTAAGGTTAACATAGGGGAGTTTTTTTACATACTTTCTGGCATTGCCCTCCTACACAGGAGTACTGGACGACAGTCCTGAGTGAACTGGGCAGAGTGATAGAGGTAACATGTTCACCAGCCTGCCAGACCCCAATGCTAAGAGTTACTCTCACTCGCACACACACCTCATTCATAAAAGGAGAACAGGAGATCACTAGTTCATCTACTTCGCACCCAAAACATGAAACAACCTCCCACAACATACCAGAGCCTCCTCCTCACTTCTTGAATCTGCAAGAAGCTGACGACCTGGCTCAAACTAAGATCAATGCAGACATTTTAGTGGCAATACAGGCAACATTATAAGGAGAAAAGCCTCCTGACTGTTTCCCCTTCAACTATTCTTATACTCTTGCTAACAAAAATGTTCCATTAGTTTTTATACCTGGTATTTGGTATTGGCATATTCCTTATGAGTGACCTAAATTGAATTTAGTCAGGGCAAATAACGAAGTTTCTGTTGATGTTGGCATCAGCCCTACTGTATCAATGCTACAGCAACTGTACTGGTGGCCATAACTACCAAACTTACAAAAAATATGTAAAAAAAATGTAACATTTGACATTAAATAAAGCATTCAACTGTTTAAAGATAAGCTCTTACTCCCCTGACTATCTCTGACAAATCGATAACTTTCCTCAACAATATTGGTTGACTACAGAGAGTCAATCAATATAAGAACATCATTGTTGTGGTTGATTCCTGCTTTAGATTCTTTTGGGCTTGGCCAAAAAAGAAGTCCACTGCTTGAATGGTCATAAAAGACTTGTGGATATAAGTAGCAATGGGAGCAGTTCATATCTTTCACTCAGGCAATTGTCTTGCATTCACCTCTAAGATGTTTATGGATGCTATGTCTGCTCAGGCAGTATGACTGCTGTGTTTGCACCCAATTCACCTGCAATTGAAGCTGTTGTACAGCAAGCCAAAGGTACACTTAAACAAGCCTTGACCAATAAAATATTGGATACAGGATTGCCATGGCTTCATAGTCTGTGTGGGGTTCAGTGAGCACTAAATAACTTGCCTAGAGAAGTATTAGACTGTCACACCCCATACTGATTTCTCTCTGGTGTACCAATGTATGTGTCTGACCTTGATATCCATGGATTGATATCAGTCAAAAATGAAATCACTTGACCCTCTTTCATGATTGAATCTGTTGCAGACTGTTCACAAATTATGACTAAAGTGACCAACTTGAAGAACTCTGACTCTGCCACCAATGAAGATAAACTTACTAAAGCTGTTGACGGGTGGCTCCCCAAAGTGGGAGAGCAGGATCAAGAAAAGTGACAGGTCAACCAAATTGTTCAACCATGGTACAGACCACCTGTCCTGTGGTAGGAGGCACTCTGACAGTAATCTTGCTGCCTTTTCCAGGTTGAAGAAAAATGGGAAGGTGTTGATTAATCACATCAAAAATCATTATGTGGTCAATTTCTGTTCAGCAGACCTCTACTGACACCAAGGCACCTCCGAAGTAGATCAACACATCTTCTGCATTCTCTGGAGGAATTACCCCAAGAAGGATAGAGTCACATTAAAATCTTTAATCCTATTCAGAGTATTGATGAGACTGCTGTGTCTCAAGCTTTACACCAAGTCCCTACTGCATCAAATGATGAATCAAACTGTGCACCTCACGTGCCAGTTTCAATGAGTGAATCTGATGCTGCAATATCAACAATTGCAATCCCTGCAACTAAGGTTTATTACAAACCAGCAATAAACCCCCACTATAGGGAATGCAGGGTAAGTAGAAATAACCTGACGTCAGCTGGCTGGGGCTGAAGCCTGGGGTCCAGATTCCTAACACAGACAACACTGCAAAGCCAGAAGCCCAACTGTTGCACGCCAGGTCACTAGAGTATAAAGTTATTCTGGCAGATGGTGCGAGGAAGGCAGGGTTTTGCTGCACCAGTGCACAATTTTAAATCTGAACTAGCAACCCAGCATTCGTGGGTCCTGCCTCCTGATCTCACTCTGGGGCCAGCAAGCAATCACCCTCCTTCCAAAGCCCTAGCTTTGGACCCGATCATCATGGGCCCGACAGAAGCTATGTTGACCCGACTATGACATATTATTACGGGATGTTCCACCCCATACACCCCCCATTGGCATACGTGCCTGCCTATCAGGGCACCATGGGCATAACATAGTAGCACAGGGGGCCGCTGTTGCTCAGGGGGCCTCATTCAGCCCATTGTTATTGAATTTCTCTGAAATATGACAGAGTCAGTGCCTCTCACCACAATCTACGGGATTGGAGGTCTGTGTTGACCCCCTGCAGGGCACAAAGTGTAAATGATGCAACTTCACTCTCCCACTGTAGCTCTTGGCTGCAATAGTGCGGCACACAATTCCTCTGTGTATTTGCTAGATGCAGACTATTTTCCTGTTCCAAGGTATACTGTGTTCTTTGGTTTGTGTATTAAAGGCTACTTTATTTTCTTTCAGGTTGCCTAAAGGAACTCTACTGAGGAGTTGGCTAACAAAGTCAAGGCCCAGACTGCTCCTGTTCATCGCTGGACTGAAGCGGCCACAGGTCACCCTCATGAGAAGGAAGAGGATGAAGCGAACCAAAGTAGCAAAGGCCACGTAAGCGGTAAATCTTATGGGTGATGGTGGCAAATGCCACAACTACTTATTCTGTGGCTATAACTGACTGAGTTCCTCAAAAGCCTCGCAATGTGCATTAAGGCCAACAGAGAGAGAGCACAGAAAGAAAGATAAAGGGATACCCAAGGTGAAAGAAGCCACTACTCTAGGGTGGATCAGAAACTGAAGAGTTGCTATGTGCAGCCTGAGATGATGTGGAATTATTTCTATAGTTGTTTACATTGTCACATGCACTTTCGGGGGTTCTTTGTGGGACACAAATCACTTCTAGTCAATAAAGTTTACCTCCAAAGTTACCTTTGGTGGAAGTTTGTTCGACATCAATCCACTGTGAGGAGTCTCCTTTCAGCGGCATTAATGCAGCTGCTACATTATACTTTGCAGTAGTCAGCTCCCCAGGAGGCACCTTTGCAGCCAACAGGGCTTATTTGCTTCTTATCTCTGTTGTTGGAGGGTACGGTCTTCATGCAAGAGCCTGGAGCCCCCTCTTTTGCAGTTTTTGTAGGAGACTGGCCTGGCTTGTAGTGGGTACCAAAGGTACGTACACCTTGTGCCAGGTCCAGTTATCCCTTATTAGTAGAATAGAGGTGTTTCTAGCAGCTTAGGCTGATAGAAGGTAGCTATAGCAGAGCAGCTTAGGCTGAACTAGGAGACATGCAAAGCTCCTACTATACCACTGGTGTCATATGCACAATATCATAAGAAACACAATACACAGAATTACTAAAAATATAGGTACTTTATTTTTATGACAATATGCCAAAAGTATCTCAGTGAGTACCCTCAGTAAGAAGGTAAGTACTATACACAAGTTATATGTACACAAACCAAACTCAGGTAAGTAAGAGCAAGAAAAGTAATGCACACAGTGTAGAATTACAATAGGTTGCAATAGGCAAGCATAGGTATAGGGGCAACACAAACCATATACTCCAACAGTGGAATGCGAATCACAAATGGACCCCAGACCTATGGGAGCTTGTAGAGGGTCGCTGGGACTGTAAGAAAACAGTCAGGGTGTCCAAGATACCCCACCCCAAGACCCTGAAAAGTAGGAGTAAAGTACACCTACTACCCCAAAAGAGCACAATAGTCATGATAGGGGGATTCTGCAAGAACAACAAACACCAGCAGTGCACTGACAACGGATTTCCAGACCTGAGGACATGCAAGGCAAGGGGACCAAGTCCAAGAGTCGCGACAGTGTCTAGGCCGGGCAGGAGCCCAGGAAACCCCGGAAGAAGGTGCAATGAAGCTGCCTCCGGATGGAAGAAGCTTGGAGTTCTGCAAGAAAGAAGAGGACTAGGAACTTCTCCTTTGGAAGACAGATGTCCCACGTCGCGATGAAGCTTGCAGAGGTGCTCCCACGCATAAATACCACAAATAAGCCTTGCTAGCTGCAAGGGTCGTGTTAGAGGTTTTTGGGTGCTGCTGAGGACCAGGAAGGACCAGGATGTCGCCTTTTGGAGGAGGAGACAGAGGGGGCGCTCAGCAACTCAGAGAGCCCTCACAGAAGCAGGCAGCACCCGCAGAAGTACCCCAACAGGCACTTAGAAGGAGAGTGAACCTGAGTCCACGCGAAGTTACAAAAGAGGGTCCCACACGTCGGAGGCCAACACAGAAGGTTGTGCACTGCAGGACGGAGAGCTGGGACCAAGGCTAGGCTGTGCATTAAGAAAATCCTGGAAGAGTGCACAGGAGCCGGAGCAGCTGCAAATCACGCAGTACACAGCTTTGCAGTCTAGCGTGGGGAGGCAAGGACTTACCTCCACCAAACTTGGACTGAAGAGTCACTGGACTGTGGGAGTCACTTGGACAGAGTTGCTGTGTTCCAGGGACCACGCTCGTCAGGATGAGAGGGGACCAAAGGACCGGTGATGCAGTCTTTTGGTGCCTGCATTAGCAGGGGGAAGATTCCGTCGACCAACTGATATTTCTTCGGAGCTTCTGGTGCAGGGTGAAGGCAGGCTACCCTCAGAGCATGCACCACCTGGAAACAGTTGAGTAAGCCGGCAGGATTAGGCGCTACAATGTTGCTGGTAGTCATCTTGCTACTTTGTTGCGGTTTTTCAGGTGTCCTGGAGCAGTCAGCGGTTGATCCTTGGTAGAAGTCAAAGAGGGAGATGCAGAGGAACTCTGGTGAGCTCTTGCATTCGTTATCTGAAGAATTCCCCAAAGCAGAGACCCTAAATAGCCAGAAAAGGAGGTTTGGCTACCAAGGAAGGAGGATTGGCTACCAAGAGAGGTAAGAGCCTATCAGAGGGAGTCTCTGACGTCACCTGCTGGCACTGGCCACTCAGAGCAGTCCAGTGTGCCCCCAACATCTCTGTTTCCAAGATGGCAGAGGTCTGGGACACACTGGAGAAGCTCTGGGCACCTCCCCTGGGAGGTACTGGTCAGGGGAGTGGTCACTCCCTTTTCCTTTGTCCAGTTTCATGCCAGAGCAGGGCTGGGGGATCCCTGAACCGGTGTAGACTGGCTTATGCAGAGATGGGCACCATCTGTGCCCATCAAAGCATTTCCAGAGGCTGGGGGAGGCTACTCCTCCCCAGCCCTTCACACCTATTTCGAAAGGGAGAGGGTGCAACACCCTCTCTCAGAGGAAATCCTTTGTTCTGCCTTCCTGGGCCAGGGCTGCCTGGACCCCAGGAGGGCAGAATCCTGTCTGAGGGGTTGGCAGCAGCAGCAGCTGCAGTGGAGACCCCAGAAAGGCAGTTTGGCAGTACCCGGGTTCTGTTCTAGAGACCCGGGGGATCATGGAATTGTCCCCCCAATACCAGAATGGTATTGGGGGGACAATTTCATGATCTTAGACATGTTACATGGCCATGTTCGGAGTTACCATTGTGACGCTATACATAGGTAGTGACCTATCTATAGTGCACGCGTGTAATGGTGTCCCCGCACTCACAAAGTCTGGGGAATTTGCCCTGAACGATGTGGAGGTACCTTGGCTAATGCCAGGGTGCCCACACACTAAGTAACTTGGCACCCAACCTTGTTGAGGGTTAGACATATAGGTGACTTATAAGTTACTGATGTGCAGTGGTAAATGGCTGTGAAATAACGTGGACGTTATTTCACTCAGGCTGCAGTGGCAGGCCTGTGTAAGAATTGTCAGAGCTCCCTATGGGTGGCAAAAGAAATGCTGCAACCCATAGGGATCTCCTGGAACCCCAATACCCTGGGTACCTCAGTACCATATATAAGGGAATTATATGGGTGTACCAGTATGCCAATGTGAATTGGTCAATTTAGTCACTAGCCTGTTGGTGACAAATTTGGAAAGCAGAGAGAGCATAACCACTGAGGTTCTGGTTAGCAGAGCCTCAGTGAGACAGTTAGGCACCACACAGGGAACACATACAGGGCACATACTATGAGCACTGGGGCCCTGGCTGGCAGGGTCCCAGTGACACATACACTAAAACAACATATATACAGTGAAATATGGGGGTAACATGCCAGGCAAGATGGTACTTTCCTACAGTTTTACATAGCACAAACTCAATCCAAGTGTATTGGAGCACTTTACATGAAGTCAGGTTCATGTTTTTTTAAGGCACAGGGAGATTAAGTGATTTGCCCAGAAGGTTGTTGAAGGCTCGTGACTCAGAGTAAGAACTTCGAAAAAAAATAAACTTTCTTTGATAGGGACTCACAGACGTTCTCCATCTTCCACCAGCAATGCATACATGCCCACATGGGCCATACAATCCACCACACTCTCTCTCACACATACACAATCTAACACACTCTCTCTCTCACAAACACACAGAATCCATCACACTCTTTCTCTCTCACACACACAATCTATCACACTGTCACACATGCACACACATACACAATCTATCACACTCTCTCTCTCTCTCTCTCTCTCTCTCACACACACATATACAATCTAACACACTCTCTCTCACACACACACACACACACACACACAATCCATCACACTCTGTCACACACACACAATCCATCACACTCTGTCACACACACACACATACACAATCCATCACACTCTGGTGGTCATTGTGACCCTGGCGGTCCACTGCCAACAGGCTGGCGGTGCAGACCTGCCACATTATGAGTGTAGCAGGTTGGCCACTGCCAACTCGCCACATCTCCACTCATACTGCCAAGGCAGTGAGAACCGCCGGGCCAGAGATAATCATCTCCGACCCGGCTGTCCACAGAAGACCGCTGGCGGTGTTAGGAGCTGCCTTTCCACCATGGTTTCTGCGGCAGTAGCACTGCCATGAAACTCATGGTGAAAAGGCTACCGGTGACAGGGAATTTCTTCCCTGTCACAGGTAGACGACTCCCCCAACCCCCCTCCAGCTACAACGCCCCCCTCCAGACACAACGCACCCACCCCCCTCCAGACACAGTACCCAACTCCACCTACCCCAGATACAGCATCCCCACCTCCCTCCTGCATACATGTACACGCACACAGACACCCACGCGCACCCCACATACACTCATTAACTCATACGCATATACGCATTCACTTCAACATTGAAACACGCATTCAAGCATGCATACCCAAACCCATCCAAACACGCATTCTCACACCCATCGAAACACACATACTCACAAGCAGACAAACATGTATTCACCACAACACACACATCCACACACGCATACACACTTACATGCAGACACGCACTCACTTCAACATTCAGACACGCTGACAACCACACATACACACATTCATGCACACACGCAGATACCACACAGTAACGCACACACGCGCAGACAACACCCCCCTTCTCCTGTCAGACGATCACCTTACCTGGTCCGGAGAGAAGGTCATCCTTCAGGGAACAGGAAGGGGCGCTTCCACCATCGGCAGCGCCCCACCAGCAGGACACCGCCAGGCTGCATTATTTCCCATAATATGTCTCTTGGAGTCCTACTGGCGGGGCAGGGCCGGTGGTGGAACCACCCAAGCACCTCCGCCCACCAGCACGACTACTGCTGGATTTCCACCCAAAGTGTGGAGGGAATCCAGCAGTACCCGTGATATGGTGGGCGGAAGACCACCAGCACTGGCAGTCTTCTGGCACGTGCGGCTTTGGCGGTCCTCAAAGTTGTAATGAGGGCCTTTGTCACACATGCACACACATACACAATCTATCACACTCTCTCTCACACACAATCCATCACACTCTGTCCGACACACACACACATACACAATCTATCACACTGTCTCTCTCACACACAATCTATCTCACTCGCTCACACACACAATCCATCACACTCGCTCACACACACAATCCATCACACGCTGTCAAACACACACAATCCATCACACTCTGTAACACACACACAATCCATCACACTCTGTCACACACACATACACAATATATCACACTCTCTGTCTCACACACACACAACCCATCACTCTCTCTCTCTCTCTCACACACACATACACACACACACACAATCCATCACTCACTCTCTCACGCACAATCATCACACTCACTCACACACACACAATCCTTCACACTCTCTCACACACAGATGTGCAGCACAGCACTCCAGCACAAGAATCTACACAATCAATACATGATTTCACAACACACAGTTGGAAACCAAACACTATTACCCCAGTCTGTCCCCCAGACTCCTCTTGCAACTCAAAACGTATTTCTTATTCTACGTTTACTGTGAAAAGCCATAAAACTGCTGAGATGGACAAGAACATTAACCAACAACAGATCATTTGAAGGCACTGGCTGCCCCTTCTGCACAAATATCCCGATTCTCATGTGCCCACTGAGTAAACATTATTAACCTTTATTGTTTCTAACACCTATCTTCAATGACAAAGTTACTATCAATTAACTGACTGCACCATTTACCTTAGAGACACAAGGTTAACATTAGCCCACTGTAGGGAAGTGCCTCTTTGGACATGGCCCCCCCCCCACCCCACCTTTTCCCTGGTTTCTGGTGCAATTTCAACTGAAAGTGCACTGGGTCCCTGGTAAACAGATCTCCAGTGCCAGATCACCTTTCCTAAAACTGCACAGTCATTTTTCCCAATTGGCAAACCTTTAGTTGCCAATCTAAGTCCCTAGTAAATGGTACCTAGGTACCTAGAACATAGGGTACTAAAGGAGGCCCCCGAGGGCTGCAGCACAGACTGTGCCACCTTCAGGGACCCTCTCACCTAAGTGCACACAGTGCTGCCTTCGCAGGCTGCGAGTCTTGGAGCAGAACTAAAATGAAAACACAACATGGCATACAGCCTGTGTGTCATGTCCCCTGCACAACACATGCATTGTATGTAAGTCACCCCTCTGGCTGGCCTTCCAGCCCTAAAGGCAGGGTGCATTATATTGCATGAGAGGGCACACCTGCATGAGCACATATGCCCCTGCTATGTCTTTTTAGATTCTAAGACATAGTAAGAGTGATAAAGTAGCCTCTTTCTAGCATGGTTAACCACATTTTTGGCCTGTTTGTCAGTGTGTTTGACTGTGTCACTGGGATCCTGCTCACCAGGACCCTAGTGCTTATGTTCTCTCTTTTCCCAAATGTGTCACTACATACTGGTAACCCAGTATTTCATCCCAAATTTGCATACTTGTGCCCCCTTACAGGTCCCTAGCATATGGTACCTAGGTACCCAGGGTATTGGGGTTCCAGGGGATCCTTATGAGCTGCAGCATTACTTTTGCCACCCACAGGGAGCCCATGCAAAGGCTTCTACAGGACTGCCATTCCAGTGTGTGTGTGAAATGGTGCATGCACCATTTCACAGCCATTTACACTGCACCAGGTCACTTATAAGTCACCCATGTGTCAGGCCTTCCCGTCCTGAAAGATGGGTGCAAAGTACCTGTGAGTGAGGGCACTCCTACACTAGCTGGGGTGCCCCCACGTCGTCTAGGACAATTTCCCCAGATTTCGTGAGTGCGGGGACGCCATTTTACGTCTGCACTAGACATAGGTCAATACCTATGTCCAACTTCACAATGGTAACTCCAAATATGGCCATGTAAGGTGTCTAACATCTGGGAATTGTACCCCAATACTGATTCTAGTATTGGTTTTACAGTCCCATGCACTCTGGGGGCTCTACTGTGGACCCCCAGTACTGCCACACCAGCCTTCTGAGGTTTTCCATGAAGCCCCAGCTGCTGCCACCTCACAGACAGGTTTCTGTCCCTTTGTTGCTTAAGCAGCTCAAGCCCAGGAAGGCAGAACATAGCATTTCCTTTGGGAGAGGGGTGTTACACCCTCTTCCTTTGGAAATAGGTGTTACAGGCATGGAGGGGTAGCCTCCCAGAGCCTCTGGAAGTGCTTTGAAGGGCACAGACAGTGCCCTCCTTGCATAACCCAGTCCACACCGGTTCAGGGACTCACAGTCCCTGCTCTGGCGTGAAACTGACAAAGGAAAAGGGAGTGACCACTCCCCTGTCCATCACCACCCCAGGGGTAGTGCTCAGAGCTCCTCCAGAGTGTCCCTGGGTTTTGCCATCTTGGATTCCAAGGTAGTGGGACACTCCGGGAGCATCCGATTGGCCAGTGCGAGCAGGTGACGTCAGAGCCCTCCCCTGATAGGTGCTTACCAGTGTAGCTGACCAATCCCCCTTTCAGAGCTATTTAGGGTCTCTCTCCTGGGTGTTTCCTCACATTCAGATTGCAGGACTCCAGCAGGAATCCTCTGAATCCTTTGCTTCACCTTCTACAGATGATGAAGCTGCATCTGGACCCTCCAGGAACTCTACAAACTGCAACAAAGAAGCAACGATGACTTTTGCAACATTGTATCTTCAGCTCCTGACAGCCACAGCAGCTGTTTCCAGCTTGTGCATCCTCCGAGGACAGCCTGTCTTCAGCCTGCACCAGAAGAATGAAGGAATCTCCATTGAAATAGTTCTTTTTTTAATCCTTGACGACATTCACTTGGTGCGTCGCGGTAACAAGAAGAGAGCTGGCTTGCAGCGGGACACTGACTGGGGTGGATAAGCAGAAGCAAGATGAGCAGAACAGCAGAAACTCCACCCATATTAAAATAAATGGCGTCTCAGATGAAAATGTGGCATAACTACTTCACAGTGTTATTTGAATTTCAAAGAGACTCTGTAAATTTGTTTCAAGTGAAATATCATTAATTCGTCGATTACTACTCTATGCATCATTAAAATCATCAAATTTCAAAAATAATTTTCAACCAAAATGTCACATCTATACATTTTTTTAAAGCTACTGCAAACTGCCCCCTCTGAATATTTTTTAAATAATCACTAAACCCCATTAGTAACTTTATGGAATAGTCATTAGTCTGTTGAAGTCTTCACCCTCTGGGTTAATCTCCTCCACCGGGTTAATCTGTTGGGTTACTCAGTTCCAGCATCTTGCTCAAAGTCCATTGACCTTTTCCTTTTACTTGAAGAATTATCCTCATTACTTCTACTCTTATTAACGCTATTGCACCTCCTAATCATACTTTCTATTAGTTTTAATAAAGGAAATAGGGAAATCGCAAGTCAATATTATTATTCTTGGCGTTTAGACAGCTTGCCAAACTCAAACCACTAAAACTACTTAGCCTCTCACCAACCTTTCCAAATCCACTCCCTATTTTCCTCATCGAAAGTCGTACAGCTTCCCATAAACCTGGCTCTTCTAACGACCAAATCTCATGAGTCGTTAGTTATGTTAGTAATGTAAGAGTCAATCACTCCACTATAATCTGGTGTATATGTATAGACTTCTTTACCTGATTTACTTTACTGACGTTGCCCTCTTTCGCCAAGAGCGTATCTAAGGGGAGACGGGTCTGCATCACCATTGCTCTAACTGCTAACATTTCTACATTCACTAATTTAAAGGACCGTACACTCGCCACAGCACTACTCTTCATTCATACCTATTCCCTTTGGAGGAATGTTAGCCCCTAGAATATCCGTAACTACCTGACCAAACTTCTTTTCATTCTCCCCAACCCATGTTCTTCTTCCAACTTTTCCATATGACAGATACTAAGGAAAGCTAAAACTAGATAACATGAACCACCCAGTTCTTCAGCAGATTAAAATAAGCTGTCTTTCCGTAAACATAATTTAAAAAACCCTAAAAATAGGTTCTTCTCAAGTGAGCTCCACTAACTTCCTACGTTTTATCACACGCAACCACACACTCACCAACAAACTGTACTCTCTCGCCTTCTATAGCACTTCATCTTACCAGACAAATCTCATCTTTCCTTTCTCGCTCCATCTTCAGCCTTTGATGTAGAAATGAAAACCTAAATTCTTCCTATCCTTTTTTTGTCTAAAGCAATATTTTGCTCTTCCAAATTATTCGCCACCTCTTTAGCTCTTGTTATATTTGTTAATAAAATCACGCTATGTTAGAAATGGGGTTTCTGGTTGGCTAGGGTATGCACCTAAGCCAGGCAGAACCAACCCACTCTAGTCAGGGAAAGGGAGTTACATGCCCAAGATAACCCCTTCTCATCCCCTTGGTAGCTTGGCACGAGCAGTCAGGCCTATCCCAGAGGCAATGTGTAAAGCGTTTGCACAACACATACACTGATGACACAATAAATACACCACAAACAGACTCTACACGGGTACAAATAAATATATATATATGTTGTACTTATAGACCAAGACAATATAATTATGAAATATTATGCATATCGTGCAAAAAATTTGTTAGTTCTTCGTATTCTGATAAATGCAGAAGGAAATCCCCACATGACACATGATAGAATCAAATCAGGCACTAGTGAAGCGCAAGGATCAGAACCGCTTTGCACATTATATAACTACTGCAGGGATACTTGCTCTCCAGTGCTTCAAACGATTCAAAACAATATATAATAGCAATAGTCCTGGCATAACATGCATCAAGTTGGTTATGAAAAACATTGTCCTCAAGGTATCACCCCAAATGCATAAATCACCAATTATTCCCCATAAGTGTGCCCGTAATGATAAACCCATGCAAGCACGGGGAGTACTGCCCTCCTAATAGCAGGGTTATGGTGGAACTCCCAGCTTTTGGTAGGGTAAATGTCCTTGGAGGCAGGAGCCCCAAACGGTAATTAGTCAATGGTGGTGAATGGGGCCTCTGTGGAATACCCGACTCCAAACAACAGGCTACACGGCAAGTACTCGAGGTATCGTCATAGAACACGGTGGGGGCACGCACTCGGTGACTCTCCCCTGGACGAGCTTTTAAAAGATGCCATTACCCGCGAGCACGTGCCCAGTGGCTTGCGCCAGCGCAGTTTCCCTCCTTCCATCGGCAGGCCGCCAAGGGAATGCAGGGTGGCCACCAACCTCCCCAGGAGCTCGGCTCACTCACTGTACTCCTTACAGCAGCAATCAGGCAGCCACTGCCACATTTGTGTGGCTCCTGGGGGCCGGGATCTGTTCACTGAGGCTCCAGAATACCCCTGGGGTGGAACCAGGACAGGTGGATGTCTGCAGCGCTCTCCTGTTGCCGGGCTACCCTATGGTTTCCGCAAAGCAGAGGCTTCCCTGGTGCTGTGTGGTTCTCTGAGAATGTGGCATTGGGTGGGAGCCTGCTGCGGAAGTGCTGGTGGGCCTTGGAAGCGAGGCACACGTCAATGCAGTTTCGAGTGCCCTCAGGTCAAAGGCACAAAGGGAGCCACACACACCCTCCTGCAATAAGCACTCCACCCAGCTCCTATCACAGTGCTTCACTAGACAAGCCTGGAGAGTAAAGCGCTCGAATGAGCTAATTGTGGGGGTCAGAAAGGGAAAATGAGGCACTCTCACTGCACCGGGTATCAAACAATGGGAAAATGAAGCACTCCCCAGGCGCTATACTTGTAGAGACCAGGAGCACAACCAGAACCCACCACACACTGGGCTGCTAGGAGAACACTGGGGGAGGCACATGGCATACAACAGCAGGCAGGTAGACCAGCACACCCAGTTCCGCAGTCCTGATGGCGATCTGTCAAGCCAGCGCCACAGTGTCCTGGCAGAAAAGTCAGGGAACAGCTGGCACAGTACAACAATCAGAAAAGCAAGACAGTGAGTCCTTTATGCCACCCATGAGGCAGCAGGGCAACAGCAGAAGAGCAGTCCGGGTGAGTCCTTTTGCAGTACAGCTTTCTTTTCGGCAAAGGTTCAGTCCCAGCTCTAAAATCATGGGGTCAGAGCTCCTGTACTTATACTCAAAATTGTATTTGTTCAGGGAGTGATGTCAAAGGAACCCTTTCAAGTGAAACACAACCCCTTTCAACCCAGCCCTAGATCCAGACATCAGTAGGAGATAAATCAGGCCATTGTGTGAGGCAGGGACACAGCCTATAGAAAAGTAAGTGCACCCCGCCTCCCTCTCTCCCAGCCCAGGAAGACTATCAGTGTGTAGATGCACCCAGCCCCTCTACTGTGACGGCTGTCTAGAAAGCATGCACCAAGTGTAGCTATCACTCAGCTCTAGATGTGGATTGGAGTCCGGCTGCAAAGCACATAGTGTTAGAAGCACAGAGAAATGCCCACTTTCTAAAAGTGGCATTTCTAAAATATTAATGTAAAACCCATCTACACCAGTAAGCAGGATTCCTCACTACCATTCCAACCATGCCCATGTTGCTCTTTCCAAATCAGAAATTACCACTAAGACATAAATAAGGGAATTCCCAATGCTAGCCTATGGGAGGAGCATCCCTCACAGTAGTGAAAAACGAAATGGGCTGCTTGTAACTTCTAAGACATGTAAAACATAAAAGTACATGTCCTATCTTTTACATACACAGCATCCTGCCCATAGGGCTACTTAGGGCCTACATTAGGGGTGACTTAGGCGTACTAAAATGGAGGTTAAGGCCCTGGCAAGTAGTTTGAAATGCCAACTTAATGTGGCAGTAAACTGCACAAGCAGGCCCTGCAGTGGCAGGCCTGAGACAAGTTTGAAAGGCTACTTCTGTGGGTGGCTGTAGGAAAGTACCATCTTGCCTGGCATGTTACCCCCATTTTTCACTGTATATATGTTGTTTTAGTTGTATGTGTCACTGGGACCCTGGTAACCCAGGGCCCCAGTGCTCATAAGTGTGCCTGAATGTGTTACCTGTGTAGTGACTAACTGTCTCACTGAGGCTCTGCTAATCAGAACCTCAGTGGTTATGCTCTCTCATTTCTTTCCAAATTGTCACTAACAGGCTAGTGACCATTTTTACCAATTTACATTGGCTTACTGGAACACCCTTATAATTCCCTAGTACATGGTACTGAGGTACCCAGGGTATTGGGGTTCCAGGAGATCCCTATGGGCTGCAGCATTTCTTTTGCCACCCATAGGGAGCTCTGACAATTCTTACACAGGCCTGCCACTGCAGCCTGAGTGAAATAACGTCCACGTTATTTCACAGCCATTTTACACTGCACTTAAGTAACTTATAAGTCACCTATATGTCTAACCTTTACCTGGTAAAGGTTAGGTGCAAAGTTACTTAGTGTGAGGGCACCCTGGCACTAGCCAAGGTGCCCCCACATTGTTCAGAGCCAATTCCCTGAACTTTGTGAGTGCGGGGACACCATTACACGCGTGCACTACATATAGGTCACTACCTATATGTAGCTTCACAATGGTAACTCCGAATATGGCCATGTAACATGTCTATGATCATGGAATTGACCCCTCTATGCCATCCTGGCATAGTTGGCACAATCCCATGATCCCAGTGGTCTGTAGCACAGACCCTGGTACTGCCAAACTGCCCTTCCTGGGGTTTCACTGCAGCTGCTGCTGCTGCCAACCCCTCAGACAGGCATCTGCCCTCCTGGGGTCCAGCCAGGCCTGGCCCAGGATGGCAGAACAAAGAACTTCCTCTGAGAGAGGGTGTGACACCCTCTCCCTTTGGAAAATGGTGTGAAGGCAGGGGAGGAGTAGCCTCCCCCAGCCTCTGGAAATGCTTTCTTGGGCACAGATGTGCCCAATTCTGCATAAGCCAGTCTACACCGGTTCAGGGACCCCTTAGCCCCTGCTCTGGCGCGAAACTGGACAAAGGAAAGGGGAGTGACCACTCCCCTGACCTGCACCTCCCCTGGGAGGTGTCCAGAGCTCCTCCAGTGTGCTCCAGACCTCTGCCATCTTGGAAACAGAGGTGCTGCTGGCACACTGGACTGCTCTGAGTGGCCAGTGCCACCAGGTGACGTCAGAGACTCCTGCTGATAGGCTCCTTCAGGTGTTAGTAGCCTATCCTCTCTCCTAAGTAGCCAAACCCTCTTTTCTGGCTATTTAGGGTCTCTGTCTCTGGGGAAACTTGAGATAACGAATGCAAGAGCTCATCCGAGTTCCTCTGCATCTCTCTCTTCACCTTCTGATAAGGAATCGACTGCTGACCGCGCTGCAAGCCTGCAAACCTGCAACATAGTAGCAAAGACGACTACTGCAACTCTGTAACGCTGATCCTGCCGCCTTCTCGACTGTTTTCCTGCTTGTGCATGCTGTGGGGGTAGACTGCCTCCTCTCTGCACCAGAAGCTCCGAAGAAATCTCCCGTGGGTCGACGGAATCTACCCCCTGCAACCGCAGGCACCAAAAAGCTGCATTACCGGTCCCTTGGGTCTCCTCTCAGCACGACGAGCGAGGTCCCTCGAATCCAGCGACTCTGTCCAAGTGACCCCCACAGTCCAGTGACTCTTCAGCCCAAGTTTGGTGGAGGTAAGTCCTTGCCTCACCTCGCTGGGCTGCATTGCTGGGAACCGCGACTTTGCAGCTACTCCGGCCCCTGTGCACTTCCGGCGGAAATCCTTTGTGCACAGCCAAGCCTGGGTCCACGGCACTCTAACCTGCATTGCACGACTTTCTAAGTTGGTCTCCGGCGACGTGGGACCCCTTTGTGCAACTTCAGCGAGCACCGTTTCATGCATCCTCGTAGTGCCTGTTTCTGGCACTTCTCCGGGTGCTACCTGCTTCAGTGAGGGCTCTTTGTCTTGCTCGACGTCCCCTCTCTCTTCAGGTCCAATTTGCGACCTCCTGGTCCCTCCTGGGCCCCAGCAGCGTCCAAAAACGCTAACCGCACGATTTGCAGCTAGCAAGGCTTGTTAGCGTCCTTTCGGCAGGAAAACACTTCTGCACGACTCTCCACGGCGAGAGGGATCCGTCCACCAAAGGGGAAGTCTCTAGCCCTTTTCGTTCCTGCAGAAACCTCAGCTTCGTCTGTCCAGTCGAAGCTTCTTTGCACCCGCAGCTGGCATTTCCTGGGCATCTGCCCATCTCCGACTTGCTTGTGACTTTTGGACTTGGTCCCCTTGTTCCACAGGTACCCTAGATTGGAAATCCACAGTTGTTGCATTGCTGGTTTGTGTCTTTCCTGCATTATTCCTCTAACACGACTTCTTTGTCCTTAGGGGAACTTTAGTGCACTTTGCACTCACTTTTCAGGGTCTTGGGGAGGGTTATTTTTCTAACTCTCACTATTTTCTAATAGTCCCAGCGACCCTCTACAAGGTCACATAGGTTTGGGGTCCATTCGTGGTTCGCATTCCACTTTTGGAGTATATGGTTTGTGTTGCCCCTATCCCTATGTTTCCCCATTGCATCCTATTGTAACTATACATTGTTTGCACTGTTTTCTAAGACTATACTGCATATTTTTGCTATTGTGTATATATATCTTGTGTATATTTCCTATCCTCTCACTGAGGGTACACTCTAAGATACTTTGGCATATTGTCATAAAAATAAAGTACCTTTATTTTTAGTATAACTGTGTATTGTGTTTTCTTATGATATTGTGCATATGACACTAAGTGGTACTGTAGTAGCTTCACACGTCTCCTAGTTCAGCCTAAGCTGCTCTGCTAAGCTACCATTATCTATCAGCCTAAGCTGCTAGACACCCTATACACTAATAAGGGATAACTGGGCCTGGTGCAAGGTGCAAGTACCCCTTGGTACTCACTACAAGCCAGTCCAGCCTCCTACATTGGTTGTGCAGTGGTGGGATAAGTGCTTGAGACTACTTACCACTCTTGTCATTGTACTTTTCATAAGAGAAAAATATACAAAATAAGGTCAGTGTATATACACATAGCCAAAAAGTTTTGCATTTCCTCTTTTCACTCTTTTCTAAGTGCTGAAAAGTACCTCTAAACTTTCAAAAAGTTCTTAAAAGTTTAAAAAGTTTTTTTTCTGTCTTTCCAAAAAGTTCTGAAAACTTTTTTCTCTTTTTCTATCACTTTAACTCTCTCTAAAAATGTCTGGCACAGGCCAAAATGGTGATCTGTCCAAACTTGCATATGACAACCTTAGCTGGAAAAGAGCAAGGAGTCTCTGTATAGAGAGAGGTTTGAGTGAAGGGAAGAATCCTTCCTTGGAACTGTTACTTAACATGCTTAGAGAACAGGATAAGGCCATAGGTGCCCCATCTGTTGAAAAAGTACCTAATAGTTCTCAATCTGATTCAGGGATTCCCCCAGGAAAAGATTCAGGAAAGAAACTTCCTAGCCTGCCCATTACTAGACAATCTAGCATAGATGGTAATGATGATGAGCCACACCATATAAATAGTGTTGTCTCACATCATAGCAAAAGCATTTATTCTCACCATACTGGTAGTAATGTTTCTGTTAAACAAGCTGTTAGGGTGGCTTCTGTAAGGGACAGGTCTCCTTCTGTTCATTCCCATCATAGCTCTGTTTCTAGGAATGTCCCTCCCACCAACCCTGATGACAGAATGTTAGAGAGGGAACTCAATAAGTTGAGGGTGGAACAAACCAGACTGAAGCTTAAAAAGCAACAGCTGGATTTGGATAGACAGTCTTTTGAATTAGAGAAGGAAAGACAGAAGTTAGGTTTAGATACCCATGGTGGCAGCAGCAGTATTCCCCATAGTCATCCTGCAAAAGAGCATGATTCCAGGAATCTGCACAAGATAGTTCCCCCTTATAAGGAGGGGGATGACATTAACAAGTGGTTTGCTGCACTTGAGAGGGCCTGTGTTGTACAGGATGTCCCTCAAAGGCAGTGGGCTGCTATCCTATGGCTATCATTTAGTGGAAAAGGTAGGGATAGGCTCCTTACTGTGAAAGAAAATGATGCTAATAATTTCCAAGTTCTTAAGAATGCACTCCTGGATGGTTATGGCTTAACCACTGAACAGTACAGGATAAAGTTCAGAGAGACCAAAAAGGAGTCTTCACAAGACTGGGTTGATTTCATTGACCATTCAGTGAAGGCCTTGGAGGGGTAGTTACATGGCAGTAAAGTTACTGATTATGACAGCCTGTATAACTTAATCCTGAGAGAGCATATTCTTAATAATTGTGTGTCTGATTTGTTGCACCAGTACTTGGTGGACTCTGATCTGACCTCTCCCCAAGAATTGGGAAAGAAGGCAGACAAATGGGTCAGAACAAGAGTGAACAGAAAAGTTCATACAGGGGGTGACAAAGATGGCAACAAAAAGAAGGATGGAAAGTCTTCAGACAAGGGTGGGGACAAATCTAAAAATGAGTCTTCATCAGGCCCACAAGAACACTCTGGTGGGGGTGGTGGGTCCAAATCCTCCTTTAATCAGAACAAGGAAAAGAAACCATGGTGCTATTTATGTAAAATAAAAGGCCATTGGACAACAGATCACAGTTGTCCAAAGAAAGGCACCACAGCTCCTACCACTACAACCCCTACTGCTACACCTAGTGTCCCTACTAATAGCAGTGGTGGTGGGAGCAAACCTACTAATAGCCAATCCAAGGGAGTAGCTGGGCTCACTTTTGGTAATTTAGTTGGGGTTGGTCTGATTAGGGAGACCACAGAGGCTACTTTAGTCTCTGAAGGGGCTATTGATTTAGCCACTTTGGTTGCTTGCCCCCATAACTTGGAGAAGTACAAGCAACTAACCCTAATAAATGGTGTTGAGGTCCAGGCCTACAGGGACACAGGTGCCAGTGTCACAATGGTGATTGAGAAACTGGTGCACCCTGAACAACACATACTTGGACACCAGTACCAAGTAACCGATGCTCACAACATAACACAAAGCCACCCCATGGCTGTTGTAAATCTCAACTGGGGGGGGGTAACTGGTCCAAAGAAAGTTGTGGTAGCTTCAGATTTACCTGTAGACTGTCTATTAGGGAATGATTTGGAGACATCAGCTTGGTCAGATGTGGAGTTGGAGGCCCATGCAGCAATGCTGGGCATCCCAGGGCATATTTTTGCTTTGACAAGGGCTCAGGCCAAAAAGCAAAAAGGACAGGGAAGCTTGGATCCTGGAACAATGGACCAAGTGCTCCCTAAAGCTAGGGCTAGTAGAAGCAAACCACTTCCTACTATCCCTCCCTCTACAGTGGATTCTACTTCTGAGAAAGAAGAATTCCCTCCCTGTGCAGAACCTACACCAGAGGAGCTGAAAGCAGACACTGCTGAGCTTTTGGGTGAAGGGGGGCCTGCCAGAGAGGAGCTGAGTGTGGCACAGCAAACCTGTCCCACATTAGAGGGTCTCAGACAGCAAGCTGTCAAACAGGCTAATGGGGATGTCAGTGACTCTCACAGAGTTTACTGGGAGGACAACCTCTTGTACACTGAGCATAGGGATCCTAAACCTGGAGCTGCCAGGAGATTAGTGATTCCTCAGGAGTACAGAAAGTTCCTCCTAACACTGGCACATGACATTCCCTTAGCTGGGCATCTAGGACAAATGAAAACTTGGGACAGGCTTGTTCCCCTGTTTCATTGGCCTAGGATGTCTGAGGACACAAAAGAATTTTGCAAGTCCTGTGAAACCTGTCAAGCCAGTGGCAAAACAGGTGGCACCCCAAAGGCACCCCTTATCCCACTGCCTGTGGTTGGGGTTCCCTTTGAAAGGGTAGGGGTTGACATCGTTGGCCCCCTTGACCCTCCTACTGCTTCAGGCAATAGGTTTATCTTAGTGGTAGTGGACCATGCCACAAGATATCCTGAAGCTATTCCTTTAAGGACCACTACAGCACCTGCAGTGGCAAAGGCCCTCCTGGGAATATTTTCCAGGGTGGGCTTCCCAAAGGAAGTAGTATCAGACAGAGGAAGCAATTTCATGTCTGCATACTTAAAGGCCATGTGGAAGGAGTGTGGTGTAACGTACAAGTTCACAACACCCTATCATCCACAAACAAATGGACTGGTGGAGAGATTTAATAAAACTCTCAAAGGCATGATTATGGGTCTCCCTGAAAAACTCCGCAGGAGATGGGATATCCTTCTACCATGCCTCCTTTTTGCCTACAGGGAGGTACCCCAGAAAGGAGTGGGCTTCAGCCCCTTTGAACTTCTTTTTGGACACCCTGTTAGGGGTCCACTCACACTTGTAAAGGAGGGTTGGGAACAACCTTTAAAAGCTCCTAAGCAGGATATTGTGGATTATGTACTTGGCCTCAGATCAAGGATGGCTGAGTACATGAAAAAGGCCAGTAAAAACCTTCAGGCCAGCCAAGAGCTCCAGAAGCAATGGCATGATCAGAAGGCTGTTTTGGTTCAGTACCAACCAGGGCAGAAAGTGTGGGTCTTGGAGCCTGTGGCCCCAAGAGCACTCCAAGATAAATGGAGTGGTCCCCACACAATTGTTGAAGAGAAGGGAGAAGTCACCTATTTAGTTGACTTAGGCACTGCCAGGAGTCCCCTTAGGGTGCTCCATGTCAACCGCCTGAAACCCTACTATGACAGGGCTGATCTCACCCTGCTCATGGCAACTGATGAGGGACAGGAAGAAGACAGTGATCCTCTACCTGATCTCTTCTCTTCCACAGAACAAGATGCTCTTGTGGAAGGTGTAGTTTTGGCTGATTGTCTTACTGCTGAGCAGAAAGATAATTGCATAAATCTCCTAGGACAATTTTCAGAACTCTTCTCTACTGTGCCAGGCACCACTTCTTGGTGTGAGCACACTATAGATACTGGAGACAGTTTACCTGTCAAAAGTAAGATCTATAGGCAGCCTGACCATGTCAGGGACTGCATAAAGCAAGAAGTTCAGAAAATGTTGGAACTAGGAGTGGTTGAGCACTCTGACAGTCCATGGGCTTCTCCTGTGGTACTGGTACCAAAACCCAATTCTAAAGATGGAAAGAAGGAAATGCGGTTTTGTGTAGACTATAGAGGTCTCAACTTAGTAACCAAAACTGATGCTCACCCTATACCCAGGGCAGATGAGCTCATAGATACACTGGCATCTGCCAAGTATCTAAGCACTTTTGATTTGACTGCAGGGTATTGGCAGATCAAATTGTCAGAAGATGCTAAACCTAAGACTGCATTTTCTACCATTGGAGGACATTACCAGTTTACTGTAATGCCTTTTGGTTTGAAAAATGCACCTGCCACTTTTCAGAGGTTGGTGAACACAGTCCTGCAAGGGCTGGAAGCTTTCAGTGCAGCATATTTGGACGATATAGCTGTCTTTAGCTCCAGCTGGGATGATCACCTGGTCCACCTATGGAAAGTTTTGGAGGCTCTGCAAAAGGCAGGCCTCACTATCAAGGCTTCAAAGTGCCAGATAGGGCAGGGTAAGGTGGTTTATCTGGGACACCTTGTTGGTGGGGAACAGATTGCACCACTTCAGGGGAAAATCCAAACAATCATTGATTGGGTTCCCCCTACCACTCAGACCCAGGTGAGAGCCTTCCTAGGCCTCACTGGGTATTGCAGGAGGTTCATTAAGAACTATGGCTCCATTGCAGCCCCTCTTAATGACCTCACATCCAAGAAAATGCCTAAAAAGGTATTATGGACAGCAAACTGTCAGAAAGCTTTTGAGGAGCTGAAGCAGGCCATGTGCTCTGCACCTGTCCTGAAAAGCCCTTGTTACTCTAAAAAATTCTATGTCCAAACTGATGCATCTGAATTAGGAGTAGGGGCAGTCCTATCACAACTTAATTCTGAGGGCCAGGATCAACCTGTTGCTTTTATTAGTAGGAGGTTGACCCCTAGAGAAAAGCGTTGGTCTGCCATTGAGAGGGAGGCCTTTGCTGTGGTCTGGGCTCTGAAGAAGTTGAGGCCATACCTGTTTGGCACTCACTTCATTGTTCAGACAGACCACAAACCTCTACTTTGGCTAAAACAAATGAAAGGTGAAAATCCTAAATTGTTGAGGTGGTCCATATCCCTACAGGGAATGGACTATACAGTGGAACATAGACCTGGGAGTAGCCACTCCAATGCAGATGGACTCTCCAGATATTTCCACTTAGACAATGAAGACTCATCAGGTCATGGCTAGTCTTATTGTCCTTCGTTTGGGGGGGGGTTGTGTAGGAAAGTACCATCTTGCCTGGCATGTTACCCCCATTTTTCACTGTATATATGTTGTTTTAGTTGTATGTGTCACTGGGACCCTCGTAACCCAGGGCCCCAGTGCTCATAAGTGTGCCTGAATGTGTTACCTGTGTAGTGACTAACTGTCTCACTGAGGCTCTGCTAATCAGAACCTCAGTGGTTATGCTCTCTCATTTCTTTCCAAATTGTCACTAACAGGCTAGTGACCATTTTTACCAATTTACATTGGCTTACTGGAACACCCTTATAATTCCCTAGTATATGGTACTGAGGTACCCAGGGTATTGGGGTTCCAGGAGATCCCTATGGGCTGCAGCATTTCTTTTGCCACCCATAGGGAGCTCTGACAATTCTTACACAGGCCTGCCACTGCACCCTGAGTGAAATAACGTCCACGTTATTTCACAGCCATTTTACACTGCACTTAAGTAACTTATAAGTCACCTATATGTCTAACCTTTACCTGGTAAAGGTTAGGTGCAAAGTTACTTAGTGTGAGGGCACCCTGGCACTAGCCAAGGTGCCCCCACATTGTTCAGAGCCAATTCCCGGAACTTTGTGAGTGCGGGGACACCATTACACGCGTGCACTACATATAGGTCACTACCTATATGTAGCTTCACAATGGTAACTCCGAATATGGCCATGTAACATGTCCATGATCATGGAATTGCCCCCTCTATGCCATCCTGGCATAGTTGGCACAATCCCATGATCCCAGTGGTCTGTAGCACAGACCCTGGTACTGCCAAACTGCCCTTCCTGGGGTTTCACTGCAGCTGCTGCTGCTGCCAACCCCTCAGACAGGCATCTGCCCTCCTGGGGTCCAGCCAGGCCTGGCCCAGGATGGCAGAACAAAGAACTTCCTCTGAGAGAGGGTGTGACACCCTCTCCCTTTGGAAAATGGTGTGAAGGCAGGGGAGGAGTAGCCTCCCAAAGCCTCTGGAAATGCTTTCTTGGGCACAGATGTGCCCAATTCTGCATAAGCCAGTCTACACCGGTTCAGGGACCCCTTAGCCCCTGCTCTGGCGCGAAACTGGACAAAGGAAAGGGGAGTGACCACTCCCCTGACCTGCATCTCCCCTGGGAGGTGTCCAGAGCTCCTCCAGTGTGCTCCAGACCTCTGCCATCTTGGAAACAGAGGTGCTGCTGGCACACTGGACTGCTCTCAGTGGCCAGTGCCACCAGGTGACGTCAGAGACTCCTGCTGATAGGCTCCTTCAGGTGTTAGTAGCCTATCCTCTCTCCTAAGTAGCCAAACCCTCTTTTCTGGCTATTTAGGGTCTCTGTCTCTGGGGAAACTTGAGATAACGAATGCAAGAGCTCATCCGAGTTCCTCTGCATCTCTCTCTTCACCTTCTGATAAGGAATCGACTGCTGACCGCGCTGGAAGCCTGCAAACCTGCAACATAGTAGCAAAGACGACTACTGCAACTCTGTAACGCTGATCCTGCCGCCTTCTCGACTGTTTTCCTGCTTGTGCATGCTGTGGGGGTAGTCTGCCTCCTCTCTGCACCAGAAGCTCCGAAGAAATCTCCCGTGGGTCGACGGAATCTTCCCCCTGCAACCGCAGGCACCAAAAAGCTGCATTACCGGTCCCTTGGGTCTCCTCTCAGCACGACGAGCGAGGTCCCTCGAATCCAGCGACTCTGTCCAAGTGACCCCCACAGTCCAGTGACTCTTCAGCCCAAGTTTGGTGGAGGTAAGTCCTTGCCTCACCTCGCTGGGCTGCATTGCTGGGAACCGCGACTTTGCAGCTACTCTGGCCCCTGTGCACTTCCGGCAGAAATCCTTTGTGCACAGCCAAGCCTGGGTCCACGGCACTCTAACCTGCATTGCACGACTTTCTAAGTTGGTCTCCGGCGACGTGGGACTCCTTTGTGCAACTTCAGCGAGCACCGTTTCACGCATCCTTGTAGTGCCTGTTTCTGACACTTCTCCGGGTGCTACCTGCTTCAGTGAGGGCTCTTCGTCTTGCTCGACGTCCACTCTCTCTTCAGGTCCAATTTGCGACCTCCTGGTCCCTCCTGGGCCCCAGCAGCGTCCAAAAACGCTAACCGCACGATTTGCAGCTAGCAAGGCTTGTTAGCGTCCTTTCGGCGGGAAAACACTTCTGCACGACTCTCCACGGCGAGAGGGATCCGTCCACCAAAGGGGAAGTCTCTAGCCCTTTTCGTTCCTGCAGAAACCTCAGCTTCGTCTGTCCAGTCGAAGCTTGTTTGCACCCGCAGCTGGCATTTCCTGGGCATCTGCCCATCTCCAACTTGCTTGTGACTTTTGGACTTGGTCCCCTTGTTCCACAGGTACCCTAGATTGGAAATCCACAGTTGGTGCATTGCTGGTTTGTGTCTTTCCTGCATTATTCCTCTAACACGACTTCTTTGTCCTTAGGGGAACTTTAGTGCACTTTGCACTCACTTTTCAGGGTCTTGGGGAGGGTTATTTTTCTAACTCTCACTATTTTCTAATAGTCCCAGCGACCCTCTACAAGGTCACATAGGTTTGGGGTCCATTCGTGGTTCGCATTCCACTTTTGGAGTATATGGTTTGTGTTGCCCCTATCCCTATGTTTCCCCATTGCATCCTATTGTAACTATACATTGTTTGCACTGTTTTCTAAGACTATACTGCATATTTTTGCTATTGTGTATATATATCTTGTGTATATTTCCTATCCTCTCACTGAGGGTACACTCTAAGATACTTTGGCATATTGTCATAAAAATAAAGTACCTTTATTTTTAGTATAACTGTGTATTGTGTTTTCTTATGATATTGTGCATATGACACTAAGTGGTACTGTAGTAGCTTCACACGTCTCCTAGTTCAGCCTAAGCTGCTCTGCTAAGCTACCATTATCTATCAGCCTAAGCTGCTAGACACCCTATACACTAATAAGGGATAACTGGGCCTGGTGCAAGGTGCAAGTACCCCTAGGTACTCACTACAAGCCAGTCCAGCCTCCTACAGTGGCACAATCAGTGCTGCAGACCCAGTAGTAGCATTTAATTTACTGGCCCTGGGTATATGGTATACCATTTCAGAAGGGACTTACAGGTAAATTAAATAAGCTGAACAGATGTAAACCAATCATAACAAGTTTTAGGGGAGAGAGCGCATGCACTTTAGCACTGATTAACAGTGGTAAAGAGCCCAGCGCCCTAAAGTCAAGAAAAAGAGGGTAAGTAAAATAGAGGGAGAAAGACAAAAAGTTTGGGAATAGCCCTGCAGAACGGGCAATGTCCAACACCCTCTTCACTACTTAATTAACATGAATAAACTTCATCCATGTTAGTATCAGCTCTGATTTGTGCAATCTCTCTCAAATATGTACCATACTTAATTTCCTTCAGCAATTAGATATGGGGACAGGAACCCCTCAAAATTTAAGATAGCTAGAAAGATATTGCAAGAAACTGAGTAAGAAAGTTTTACTTGGACAGATGGGGCTCTTTCGCCAACTGATGTCGGAAGAAAAGTACAGACATAGCAACCGCTAGGCTTCATAAATTCAATATACGCTTTGATCATTTTAGTATACACATTATCCCTAAACCCACCAACTAAGGGGCATATTTATACTCTGTTTGCTCCGAATGTGGGTCAAAAAAAAGTTTGACGCACATTCGGTGCAAACCTTGCCCCATATTTAAACTATGACCTAATTTGGGCCCCCCTACATGCCACTGTGCCCAATAGCCATGCCCAGGGGACAGAAGTCCCCTGGGAATGGCCATTGGGCAAGGGGGCATGACTCCTGTCTTTGCTAAGACAGGAGTCATGTCAATGGGGGTTGTGCGTCAAAAAATTGCACAAATCCGGTTTGAGCCATGATTTTTTACTCTAACCTGACTTGCACCATTTTTTGACGCACAACCCCCATTTTCCCCTACGCCGGCGCTGCCTGGTTTGAGTCATATGTTTTTACTCTGACCAGCCCGCAACGCCGGCTAATGTCAATCCTTAAATAAGGCGCCTGCATGGCGCGTAGGAATGGCGTTAGCCAGCGCTGGTTTGCGTCAAAAAGTATAAATATGGGCCTTAATGTTTTTCATGTAGAGTTATTCTTTGCTTATTTTCTTTATGATCCGACCTGATTGGAATCTCACCAGTTATATGATCTGAAAACATTTCCTAGACAAATTAGTAATCACAGCAACAGGCCAACTAATACTCTAAATGTCAATGTTAACAGCACCGTTAACAGCACCAATGCCAACAGCACCATTAGTAGCACCAATGCCAACAGCACCATTAGTAGCACCAATGCCAACAGCACCAATGCCAACAGCACCATTAGTAGCACCAATGCCAACAGCACCATTAACAGCACCAATGTCAACAGCACCATCTCTACAATTTTACAGCATCTGCTGTTTCCCATTTTCATGTTTGACTTTATAAACAAAAACAAATTGTGGCGAAAATTAATTTCTTCTTTCTGACTGTAATAAACATGATTTACTTCTCAGTTCTTGTAAAAGGAATATAAACATTATTAGCTTTATCAAAATGTATCAGACTCTGCGTCTCGTTGTTTTTTTCTAGGTTATTTCAGTCTTCTTTCCTCTTCTCTCATTCCGGTATTTCAGTCTCTGTATAAAATTCCCCCAAGTGACCAGTGTGTTTTTCATCAAAGCTCAGTATGTCGCGTTCTCCTTCCGCCCTCAGGGTGGCTCCTCTTCAGGTCAGTCTCTGATCCTTTATATTTATTTTCTTCTGGCAGTTTTTCGTGCTCTGCGCCCGCGTCTGTCTCTGCCCAGCGCTGGGTGCGCCCGCTCTGCTGAAGCTCCTTTCCGACAAGGAACTCTCTAACTGGTGCCAACTCCTTGCCATCAGTTCCCGGGTCAAAGATCTCTTTAAATGTTCCTCGGGTTCACGGTGTTTTCCTTTGCAAGTTCCTTCTCAGGGTAACTTGTAAGTAACAGTCGTTGGGTTATTTCTTTCTTGAGACTGATTCAAACTCGAGGTTACACTTGACGGGTTCTTTCCCACTGCAAATGTTTTTCTTCCAGAAGGAGTCTTTTGGGCTCTGATTTTCAGTTGCAACCTGTTACTGGTTTGAAGAGACTCCCTCTCCTTGCTGCCACAATTGGTGCTTTGCCCTGCAGCCGCCCTTCACTTGCACCACTTTGTAGCTGAACTTTAGAATTGTCAGGCTCGTCATCCGAGCTTATGCTCACCTGAGATCATTCTCTCCGTAATTCTGCTTGCCCTTCACGCCCCACCCCAGACACCCGCTGCACATCTGGGTATGGCTGAGTCCTTGTTCATCGACTGTTCACTTGGATCATCCGCCCTTGCCTCATCCACTGCTTCATCTAATGCTCACTCATGAATGAGCTGCGTGGGTCCATTGAGGCAGTCCCGTGCATTGGACGGCACAGTTGGTAGCCAGGATCACTGAGAAAGGGCCACTCCAGTGCTCATTCAGGCAGTCTCTGTGGACATGCTTGTAAATAAACACCCAGTTGTTCGCATTCAAACCATGGCGGAGTGTGCCTTTGATGTCTTCCGTAGCTGCAGCCACCTGGTAAGAGACAGATTTTCACCACATCAGCTATGATCACTTCATGAGGCGACTCTCCTGTCTTTCTGTTCAGAGTACTTCTCATATTCATTACCACGAGGGGAACTCCATCTGTCAACTTTAACCCTGTCGAAACACAATCTTTTGCCAGCTTATTCTTGAGAGTACCATTAGTTCGCTCCACTACACTTGAGGACTGAGGTCGATAGATACGCTGAAAGCTTTGCTTGATTTTAAAAGCTGCATAGATTATCTGTAACATTCCATTTCTGATGCAAGTGCCACGATCAGTCTCAATAGAAGTTGGGAGACCAAACTACCAAACTATGGGATACTCTCTCAACAACAGTTTGGCAACTGTAAGGCTATCTGCCCTGATGGGAAATTCTTCGACTTTTATTGAGAACAGGCAAACTATTACCAAGATATCATTTAAGCCATTGCAATGGTGCATCTTGATAAAGTCTGCCTGTACCATCATAATTAGACCTTCTGATATGCCACTGTGGTTCATGGTGGTAACAGTCTTCTTACTCTGATTGTTAAACGGCAAATTAAACCATACACATCTTCAGCAACATGTTGAAATCCTGTATTTTTTCAGTGTGTCTTAAACACCTAACCAAACTATTGCTTCCTGCATGAGTTTGATTATACATACATTTACACAGGCGTTGTAACATGCAGTGCACACCCAGATGCCGATGAGTAAACTGTTGACAGGATCAATGGACAAATTTCCATCAGAACTAACTTCCTTTGTGGGATAATCATTACTACTGAAATCACTTTGTCTTTTCTCAAGTAAAACTTCTTTGGTAAGCCGTGATCTTTACAACTGCTCCTTTGTTCAACCATCCTCGATCTTTCAACAATACAGCAGGGTGAGATACTCGAACATTCTGCACGGTGCTGGAAATTGGATCCTTCTTTGCATACTCGATGTGGTCTTTTGATTAAAACCGGATCACCAATATCACAATTGTAGGAAAGTCCTCCTTTTCACCCTGGTCACCCCCACACTTTTTGGACAGGTACTGGTGGTTACTGACTCTTGGCTGTGCCATGGGTCCTGCTTACCAGTCCCAGGGCCTGTGCTCAGCGTAAAGTGGATATGCAAATTAGACTAATTATAATTGGCTATGTCAACCTACCTATAAGTCCCTGATATATGGTAGGGCATGTAGGTTTACAGACCTTCCATAGGTGCACTGCTGTGGTGACCAGGGTCATTTTAAAGGCAGGCCTGCCTTGCTGGCTGCTTTTAAATTAAAGTTACATACAAATTCGACTTTGGAATTAAAAGTAGTTCCAAAGTCTTAAACTACTTTATTTTTACATGTCACCCGTAAGGTGTGCCCTAGGTGCCCTTAGGGTTGGGTGCTATGTAACTATAAGCAGGGACCTTATGAAAATGTTTTATAAACAGTGGTGAGGGAAAAATAGCCAATTTGTTTTTCCCTCACTATAGTGAATGGGCTCCATAGGCTAAAATGGGGAGACTTTATTTTTCATTAAGAAAGACCCAAAAGGAGCTACCTATTTCAAGTTTGGTATCAAACTGATTGTTATAATAAATCCAACAACTTGCCATTGTTGAAATTAATATAACTAGTTCAGGGAAAGAGTTTTAGAACTCCACCTGAAAGTTGCCAACTTCAGCTCTGTAGTGCCCTTCTCTGATTGGCCAGCCTCTCGCAGCCTGGCCAGGCAGCCTTGATGGGGTGTGAAGTGTCCTGGGATGAAAACAGAGAAAGTACCTAGGGGAGGAGATCTGCCTGAGCAGATGGTGAAACGGAAAGGGGGAGAGCAACCAAACTGGACTTCAAAGGAGGGAAGGACATTTGGAGCAGCTCAGGGCCTCCCCCATTTCCTCCAAACCCAGGCAACCAGGTGCCCTCTTGATTAGATTAGGAGAGGACAGGAAAGGGGTGTGTTAAGGAATTTAAGCCACACCAGTGGACGGACTCAGCTAGACCTAACTCCTAAATAGAATTCTGCCATTTTGGATTTTGAAAGAATGTTGCTCCCTTGGATTGATTTTTGCCACACTTCCCAGGAAGTGGTCATCCGAGAGCGTGGTGGCCTGCCTGTGATTGGACAGTTGCCCCCCCTGCCTTCCACCCCAGGAGCAAAGAATAATATGGCAGAGCTGCACCCACACCTCAGATCCCTACAAGGAACAACGTCAGAAGAAGAAGGACGGCCTTGCTGGACCCCTGACCTGCACCTGGACACAGCATTCTGAAGGACTGCACCAGCTGCACACCTGGGCTTCACCACAAGAAAAGTTGGCTTCAACTGTTTCAAGAAAAGACTCCCTGTTTGCTACAGGTAGAAAATAACTAACCAGAGTCCCCTGCATCAAACCCTAAAGAAACTGATCAGCTGACCACTGTCCAGTGGTCAGTTTGGATTTGAGCCAGGTGCATTCTGGCAGTTGGAGTCCTAACCCTCCAGAAGCAACTCGGAGCTCCTGGAACCTTGGCGGTGAGCTGTGGACTCCTAGAAGACATTCAAAGACCTTCTGGAAGAAGATCCAGAAGTTTAGAGAATATTGGAGAACTTTTGGAAAAAAAGCTCCGTAAAGGGACCGCCCCTTCGTCATGAGTCAAGCCGGCTTACGTCGACCGCAACCCGGCCTAACTTGCAAGTTCGCACCACTGGAAAGCTCTGGAGCCCCAAACTTCCAGGATTTTACCAGGGGCTCATAGAGAGGTAATCCAACAACGTCGACTCAAAATCGGCTTGCTGTGGAAGGTCATCCGAGAGAAAAAGTTCCAAAAAATGTGACAAAGTACGAACCTCAAAAGTTGACTGGGACTTCCCACGCATCATATCCAGGGACGTTGGATCCAATTTCAACTTCGGCACAGATGAAGATTTCTGTACCAAAAAATCGTCTAAGTCTGAAGGTAGAATTCTTCACCGAGGCCTCCTCCGACACATATCGGATTGGGAATTTGTCCCGGTGAGAAAAATCTTCAAGAAAAAGACCAAGTCCGAAGGTAAACTTTTGACCGAGGCCTCCCGCTTGCTGTAGCTGAGCGTTGCTCCATCCCGGTCGGCCTCAAATTTTGACTTTGCCCCGTTCGAGGTGCAACCAGATATCCTGAGTGGCGGTTTTAGTTTCTTAGAGTTAAAAAACATTTATTCTTTAAAAATTCATATCTCTGAACCCCTTATTCGATTTTATTCCCTTTAGTGTCAAATTAAATTACAAATATTTTCTATTTGTATAAATTGGTGTTGGATTTTTAAACTGTTCCCTGTGTTTTATTTAATTACTGTTTTGTGATATTTGAATGCTTTACACACTTTGGGCCTGATTACAACGTTGGTAGAGGCGTTTACTCTGTCCCAAATGTGACGGATATCCCGCCTGCCATATTACAAGTTCCATTATATGCTATGGAATGTGTAACATGGCGGACAGGCTATCCGTCCCATTTGGGACAGAGTAATGCCCTCCACCAAGGTTGTAATCAGGCCCTTCGTCTCCTAAGTTAAGCCTTGTCGCTCGTTGCCAGACTAACAAGGGTTGGGCTGGGGTTACTTTATTGAGACCTAGCTGGACCTAGTTGGGGGGAGTAACCTACTGCTAAGTGTAGGTACTTACCTGCCCTTACCAATAATCCACTTTCCAACAATAATCCTTTGGTTTACCTTTAGGTAAAACATCCTTCAACTTTATCTGTCACTGACATTTTCTCTCACACCGCCATCCACATCGGAAAGATTTCTCATTATCTCCTTCAATTGATGAGTATTTGAAATGTTGTCCCGCCACTCCGGTCTAATGCTTGTTTTTACCTTCTCTACCCTTGAGCAAAAAGGAAGGGGGGGACACTGTGACAGAATGTGGAGTGTTCAAACACCTCTCATTTTTTCCCTTAAATAATTGCCAGCATATGTCAGAACTCACAGCAGTCTGAAGCCTTCCTTTGAAAGATCTTTTTGACTTTTACACTAGAGCAGTGGTTCCCAACCTTTTGACTTCTGTGGACCCCCACTTTATCATTACTGGAGCAAGGGACCCCCACTGGCTCTTTATTGGAATCCGGGGACCCCCCACTGAGCCATTACTGAAAGTGGGGGACCAAATCTATTAATATTATTTTTTTTTTAAAGCAGCCACGGACCCCCTAGGGAGGCTTTGCGGACTCCCAGGGTTCCCCGGACCACAGGTTGGGAACCACTGCACTAGACTGTGGTAAATAATTTAAAATACCTCTGAATTTGCCTTGTAAGTTAAATAAATAATAAAAAAGGAAAGAGACGGGGTCCGAGACGTAGAGAATAATCGGGATTTATTCAATAACTCGAGTTAAGGGAGAGCTCCTTCACCAAGCGGGTTAGGGAGTAGTCTGTCTTACTTCGCGCAGCATAGGGCTTTTATACATTTTTCTACTACATGCAAACAAATGGCAGAGGTTCAATCATTTTCCACTAGTTAGGTATAAAAACATTTGTATGCCTCAGGGGAGAGGAGTGGGAGATTGCTTACAAACAAAAATGTGCAAACAGCTGAGGCGTATAATAGTGTGTAGTAAATGGCAGGTATGACCTTGTTCCAATTGCAGGTTATTCCGTGGAAATTAGTTTTTCTCAAAATTGGCTTAACCGCAGGTATGTGGCCGGTCTGGTATTCGGCCTTAGGCATATTACACGATGTAGCTGCTTTCAAGCTGCATCTTTTTCTGCCTATTTCCTCTGCGATGGGGTGTTTAAAGCACTCACAAAATGGATGCCATATTCAATATGGTTGTCCTGATGTCAAAGGAACAGTGGTTGCACGAAGGGTGAGAAACTATTTTTCCACAAGACCATTGGCAGCCAGAAAATACAGACGTGTCCTTTCAAGCTTGATATTATAGCCGGGGCTGCTCCTCTGCTATGGCGGAGGAGTGTCACCCCCAACCCCTGCCAGCAGCAGGAGCTGCTAAACTTTTATAGTAAAAACATAATGAACTCTGTTTATTATGCTTTTACTATAAACATGGGCAGGGCCACGGGCGCAATGGGCACGGAGGGGAGTGCACAGCACTGAGCACTGACCCTCAGTGCGCATGTATGTTTGGACAGCCGTCTCGGGCCGGTCACACACACATGCGCACAAGCGCTCTCTAGCCCGGCACTGTGTTGCCGGGTTGGAGAGAGCAGGCAGAGGCTCGCAGTCTGCCTGGGAGTGCCCTGACTGGGCGTTCCGTCCAATCGTTCCAAAGCTTTCATGCTGCCAGCAGCATGAAACCTGCGATGCGACTGGGCGCAGGGTGGGCTGGGAGCCTGTGCCTGCAATGACGGACAGAACTGATGGAGCGGCCTGAAACAAAGCTACGTTTTATTTATTTTTGGAGGGTTCCCCCCAACTCTTCTCTCCACGTGACGCCTTGTCCCTTTTCTGTCCTGCGTGCCGCGCCTGTATTACACCGTCCCAAAAAATCTAACCTTTTTTTTTTTAAATAGAAATAGTTCCGTTATCTCAAAGAAGAATTTGGGGGTCCGTAAGGTTAAAGGTCTGTGGGGATCCACTCCCGAATGAGTGCCTGCGGGCGTGGTGCTATAGCGCTTTATACCGAGCACCGGCAGGCGCTGCTTGCTTTGTGTATCCAGGGAAGATGGTGGTGCTGAGGGCACAGCAGAGCACCGTTCCGGTGTTTTTCTGATTGTGGGAGTCTCCTTGTTTCTGCTCTGTGTCTCCGCTCCATCTCCCTGCGGTGTCACTTCTCACCCAGGCTTTCTGCTGCTTCCTCATCACGGTTTCATCGGCTCAAGTGAAGAAACAAGAGTGTTGGGTGTAGGTTTCTTCAAAGCCATGAACAGCGCCAGCAGTTGGTGGAGGAACACATCCTAGCACGCGTCCTTGGAGCAGGAATCAGGCAATCTCACTTCTTTTGGCAGCAGAGTAACGGAGCCGCCAAATCACAGCTCGTTGTGCCCCAGGCTGTGATGAAATGAAGGAAAAGAACATTTTGTCCCAGTGACCCTCCACCGTGCATCAGAGAAGGACCACTCTGGACCTTCGTCCCAGTGACCCTCCGCCGTGCATCAGATAAGGACCACCCTGGACCTTCATCCCAGTGACCCTCCGCCGTGCATCAGAGAAGGACCACTCTGGACCTTCGTCCCAGTGACCCTCCGCCGTGCATCAGATAAGGACCACCCTGGACCTTCGTCCCAGTGACCCTCCGCCGTGCATCAGAGAAGGACCACCCTGGACCTTCGTCCCAGTGACCCTCCACCGTGCATCAGATGAGGACCACTCTGGACCTTCGTCCCAGTGACCCTCCACCGTGCATCAGATGAGGACCACTCTGGACCTTCGTCCCAGTGACCCTCCACCGTGCATCAGAGGAGGACCACTCTGGACCTTCGTCCCAGTGACCCTCCACCGTGCATCAGAGGAGGACCACTCTGGACCTTCGTCCCAGTGACCCTCCACCGTGCATCAGATGAGGACCACTCTGGACCTTCGTCCCAGTGACCCTCCACCGTGGATCAGAGAAGGACCACTCTAGACCTTCGTCACAGTGACCCTCCACCGTGTATCAGAGGAGGACCACTCTGGACCTTCGTCCCAGTGACCCTCCACCGTGGATCAGAGAAGGACCACTCTAGACCTTCGTCACAGTGACCCTCCGCCGTGTATCAGAGGAGGACCACTCAGGACCTTCGTCCCAGTGACCCTACACCGTGCATCAGATAAGGACCACTCTGGACCTTCTTCCCAGTGACCCTCCACCGTGGATCAGAGAAGGACCACTCTAGACCTTCGTCCCAGTGACCCTCCGCCGTGCATCAGAGAAGGACCACTCAGGACCTTCGTCCCCGTGACCCTCCGCCGTGCATCAGAGAAGGACCACTCTGGACCTTCTTCCCAGTGACCCTCCACCGTGGATCAGAGAAGGACCACTCTGGACCTTCGTCCCAGTGACCCTCCGCCGTGCATCAGAGAAGGACCACCCTGGACCTTCGTCCCAGTGACCCTCCACCATGCATCAGAGAAGGACCACTCAGGACCTTCGTCCCAGTGACCCTCCGCCGTGCATCAGATATGGACCACCCTGGACCTTCGTCCCAGTGACCCTCCGCCGTGCATCAGAGAAGAACCACTCTGGACCTTCGTCCCAGTGACCCTGCACCGTGCATCAGAGAAGGACCACTCTGGACCGGCGCCACCCCCGGCCGCTGATGCTCCTAAGCAAGTGTCACTGGTTGTGCACCAGACACCCCGGAGTGCCCCCTGTGTGCACAAACACCCGGCACAGGAGACCCCCGTCCGGTCACAACCCACTCCCACCCGCAGGTCTGCAGGAGGGGCTGAGATGGAGCCGGCTCTCTGGTGAACCCCGGGCGAGCGGGACCTTCAGGGCCTTGCTTTATGAGCTCACACACCAGGGATCCTGTGAGGCAATCCAGTCCAGGTCCTCCCACTGATCCACTGATCCAGTTCAGGTCTTCCCACTGATCCACTGATCAACTCCAGGTCTTCCCACTGATCCAGCCCAGGTCTTCCCACTGATCCAGCCCAGCTCTTCCCACTAATCCACTGATCCAGTCCAGCTCTTCCCACTGATCCACTGATCCAGTCCAGGTCTTCCCACTGATCCAGTCCAGGTCTTCCCACTGATCTAGCCTAGGTCTTCCCACTGATCCAGCCCAGCTCTTCCCACTGATCCACTGATCCAGTCCAGCTCTTCCCACTGATCCAGTCCAGCTCTTCCCACTGATCCAGTCCAGGTCTTCCCACTGATCTCGCCCAGCTCTTCCCACTGATCCAGCCCAGCTCTTCCCACTGATCCAATGCAGCTCTTCGCACTGATCCAGTCCAGCTCTTCCCACTGATCCAGTCCAGTTCTTCCCACTGATCCATTCCAGCTCTTCCCACTGATCCACTGATCCAGTCCAGCTCTTCCCACTGATCCACTGATCCATCCAGCTCTTCCCACTGATCCAGCCCAGGTCTTCCCACTGATCCAGCCCAGGTCTTTCCACTGATCCACTCCAGCTCTTCCCACTGATCCAGTCCAGGTCTTCCCACTGATCCACTCTAGCTCTTCCCACTGATCCAGCCCAGGTCTTCCCACTGATCCACTCCAGCTCTTCCCACTGATCCAGTCCAGCTCTTCCCACTGATCCAGCCCAGCTCTTCCCACTGATCCAGTCCAGCTCTTCCCACTGATCCAGTCTAGGTCTTCCCACTGATCCACTGATCCAGTCCAGGTCTTCCCACTGATCCAGTCCAGGTCTTCCCACTGATCCAGTCCAGGACTTCCCACTGATCCAGCCCAGCTCTTCCCACTGATCCACTGATCCAGTCCAGGTCTTCCCACTGATCCAGTCCAGGTCTTCCCACTGATCCAGCCCAGGTCTTCCCACTGATCCACTGATCCAGCCCAGGTCTTCCCACTGATCCAGCCCAGGTCTTCCCACTGATCCAGTCCAGGACTTCCCACTGATCCAGCCCAGGTCTTCCCACTGATCCAGCCCAGGTACCACTGATCCAGCCCAGGTCTTCCCATTGATCCAGCCCAGCTCTTCCCACTGATCCACTGATCCAGCCCAAGTCTTCCCACTGATCCACTCCAGGTCTTCCCACTAATCCACTGATCCAGTCCAGGTCTGTCTCCTCCTCCAAGGGGCGACCTCCTGGTCCTTCCTGGGCCCGGGCAGCACCCATTTTCTTCAACCATGACCTTTGCAGCTAGGATGGCTTGTTTGTGGTCTTTCTACGTGGAAACAACTCTGCATCCTCCAGCACGCCGTGGGACATCTTCTGACCAAAGGAGACGTTCCTGGCACCTTCCGTTGTTGCAGAGTCTTTGGCTTCTTCCACCCGGAGGCAGCCATTTTGCACCTTTTTCCGGGGTTTAGTGGGCTCCTGCCCCCCCCTGGACACTTTTGTGACTCTTGGACTTGGTCCCCTTCCTTTGCAGGTCCTCAGGGCCAGGAATCCGTCTTTAGTGCTTTGCAGTCAGTTGTTGTCTTTGCAGAATCTCCTACCTCGACTTTACTGTCTTTCTGGGGTAGTAGGGTAACTTTACTCCTACTTTTCAGGGTCTTGGGGTGGGGTATCTTGGACACCCTTAGTGTTTCCTTACACTCTCAGCGACCCTCTACACACTACACTAGGCCTGGGGTCCCTAAGTGGTTCTCATTCCACTTTTGGAGTATATGGTTTGTGTTGCCCCTAGGCCTATTTCTCCCTATTGCATTCTATTATATTCTACAGTGTTTGCACTACTTTTCTAACTGTTTACTTACCTGATTTTGGTTTGTGTGTATAATTTGTGTATTTTACTTACCTCCGAAGGGAGTATATCCTCTGAGATATTTTGGCATATTGTCACTAAAATAAAGTACCTTTATTTTTAGTAACTCAGAGTATTGAGTTTCTTGTGGTATAGTACTATATGATATAAGTGGTATAGTAGGAGCTTTGCATGTCTCCTAGTTCAGCCTAAGCTGCTCTGCTATAGCTACCTCTATCAGCCTGAGCTGCTAGAACACCTCTATTCTACTAATCAGGGATAACTGGACCTGGCACAGGGTGTAAGTACCACAAGGTACCCACTATAAGCCAGGCCAGCCTCCTATAGCCAGACCTTCGCCATTCCAGGTCATGAGATGCACATGACTCAGGAAGGCCCAGCAAAAGGTGCAGTGAAATTTACAAAACGTCAGGCATTAGCGGTGATGCTGTTGTCTGTGGGTCCCCGTAACATTGCTGGATCAGCATCAAGATTGTGGCGCCAGTCCGGCAGCGTTAAAGTGTAGCGCCACAACAGCGTCACAACTTCTGAGGCTGCTGTGCACACTTTGTGCCATGCAGCACTGTACTGTAATACAGCGCTCCCATGGCGCCATTAGGGGTGCGCAGGACGAGGCAAGAAAACTGGCGCGTCAACCATGATGCACCAGTTTCTTGTAAATGAGCCCTTCAGTTCTCTTGTCTCCAGGGTAAGAAGCTCTCTTCTCTTCTCTAAGGGTAAGATGAGTTAGTCTTGGCATTGAGTTCTCTTCACTCTAGGGTACGATGAGTTTGTCTTGGTGTTAAGTTCTCTTCTCTCCAGAGTGGGCCGAGCTTGTCTTGGCATGAAGTTCTCCTCTCTCCAGGGTAAGAACAGTTATTCTGGGCATTAAGTTTTCTACTCTCCAGGGTAAAATGGGTTTGTGTGCCATTAAATTCTTATCTTTCCAGGGTAAGATGAGTTTGTCTTCCATTAAGTTCTTCTCTCTCCATGGTAAGATGGATTTGTGTGATATTATGCTTGCTTCTTTCCAGGGTAAGATCAGCTTGTCTTGGCATTGAGTTCTCTTCTCTCTAGGATAAGATGAGTTAGTCTTGGCATTGAGTTCTCTTATCTCAAGGGTAAGATGAGTTTGTCTTGGAATTGAGTTCTCTTTTCTCAAGGGTAAGATGAGTTTGTCTTGGCATAACGTTCTCTTCTCTCCAGAGCGGGGCGAGCTTGTCTTGCCAATATGGTCCAGATTTAAAAGGACCTATCACTACAGGAGCATCACTTTTAGTGACGCTTTGGTGGCACTATGCCGTATTTACAAGGTGGCGTTGAGCCACTTTTTGTGGTTTAATGCCACTTTGTAAATATGGCCCCTTCACATGCAGCATTGTGCGTGTAAGGGGAGTGCAATGGGTGTTGCTGTGGGTGTGCCACAGCAACACCCATTGCATTTGGCGCTGCCCTAGATTTACGAGTTTTCATAAACCTGAGGCAGTGCCAAAATCTAACGTCACCCAAGGGGTGGCATTAGAGTGGCGCAACGAGGAGAAACGCTTTAATTTCTCCTTGTTGTTTTGCTCTTTCTATGTGTATTGCATTCTGCAGCACACACAGGAGGAAATCACCATTGAAGATTGTTTTTTGTGCAGGAACGTGTCCCTTCTTGCACAAAAACAATCTCCCCCACACTGCAGGCATCCTTGCACCATGGCGGCTACATTGATCCTGGGCAGAAAATTTTGCACCGGTTCAGGGGGCAACACAGTGGTACGCCATATTCGATTAAACACGGCGCATCTCTGCATTGTGAAAATGACAGAGAGCGACGTCGCCAAATGTGGTGCAGTGTCGCGCTCTGTCGTTTCCTTTTAAATATGGGAGTAAGCTCTCTTCTTTCCAGGATAAGGTGAGTTTGTCTTGGCATTAAGTTCTCCACTCTCCAGAGTGAGACAAGCTTGTGTTGGCATTAAGTTTGGCATGAGTTTGTCTTGGCATTGAGTTCTCTTTTCTCCAGGGTAAGATGAGTTTGTCTTGTCATATTAAGTTCTCTTATTTCCAGAGTGGGAGGAGCATATCTTGCCATTAAGTTCTCTTCTCTCCAGGGTTGATGAGTTTGTCATGGCATTAAGTTCTCTTCTCTCCTGAGTGGGAAAAGGTTGTCTTGACATGACGTTCTCCTCACTCCAGGGTAAGATGAGTTTGTCTGGCATTAAGTTCTCATCTCTCCAGGGCAAGATGAGTTTGTCTTGACATTACTGTCTCTTATCTCCAGGGCAAGCTGAGTTTGTCTTGGCATTAATTTCTCTTCAATCCAGAGTGGGACAAGCTTGTCTTAGCATTAAGTTCTCTTCTTTCCAGGGTAAGAGGAGCTTGTCTTGGCATTGCATTCTCTTCTCTCTAGGGTAAGATGGGTTTGTCTTGGTGTTAAGTTCTCTTCTCTCCAGGGTACGATGAGTTTGTCTTGGCATCAAGTTCTCCTCTCTCCAGGGTAAGAGGAGTTTGTCTTGGCATTAAGGTCTCCTCTCTCCAGGGTAAGATGAGTGTGCTTTGGCATTAAGTTCTCTTCTTTCCAGGGTAAGATAAGTTTGTCTTGGCATTAAGTTAGCTTCTCTCCTGGGTAATATGAGTGTGTCTTGTCATTAAGTTGTCCTCTCTCCAGAGTGGGACAAGCTTGTGTTGGCATTACGTTTGGCATGAGTTTGTCTTGACAAAGCTCTTCTCTCTGCGGCGTAAGATGCATTTGTCTGGGATGGGTCATGATATGGTCTGCGGCGGTCTACTGGCGTGGCGCTGCTGCTGGAAGCAGCGCCACCTTACCGCCGTCCGCCGCCATGACTGTAGCCGGAATTCTGCCAGCCTTCTGGTGGAATGCCGGCTATGGTCATAATATGACGGACAGTAGATAGCCCCGGCGACGGTGTTGTGGCAGCAGTTGCAGCGGCAGTAGGTGGTCATTACCGCTAAGGACATAATGAGGACCTAAGTTCTCTTCTCTCCAGGCAAAGATGAGTTTGTCTTGGTATGAAGTTCTCCTCTGTCCAGGCTAAGATGAGTTTGTCTTGGCATTAAGTTTTCTTCTCTCCTGGGTAAGTTGAGTTTGTCTTGGCATTAAGTTTTCTTCTCTCCTGGCTAAGATGAGTTTGTTTTGGTATTTAGTTCTCTTCTCTCCTGGGTAAGATGAGTTTGTTTTGGGATTTAGTTTTCTTCTCTCCTGGGTAAGATGAGTTTGTCTTGGCATTAAGTTTTCTTCTCTCCTGGGTAAGTTGAGTTTGTCTTGGCATTAAGTTTTCTTCTCTCCTGGCTAAGATGAGTTTGTTTTGGGATTTAGTTTTCTTCTCTCCTGGGTAAGATGAGTTTGTTTTGGCGTTAAGTTCTCTTCTCTCCTGGGTAAGATGAGTTTGTTTTGGCATTTAGTTCTCCTCTCTCCAGGGTAAGATGCATTTGCCTTGGCTTTAAGTTCTGTTCTTTCCAGGGTAAGATGAGTTTGTCTTGGCTTAAAGTGCTCCTCTCTCCAGGGTAAGATGCATTTGTCTTGGCATTAAGTTCTGTTCTTTCCAGGGTAAGATAAGTTTGTCTTGGCGTTAAGTTCTCTTCTCTCCAGAGTGTACGAGCCTGTCTTGATACTTAAGTCTCTTTCTCTCTTCTTCTAGGGTGACCGTTGGAGCTCCTCATTTTCCGGCAGACACCAGAGCCTGACCTTTCGGCGATGCCTGTCCCTGTCAGATGTTTCAACGGGAGGTGGAGTCGGAGGACTATGCAGGAGCCCCTGCCAATGCTGCACAAGAGTCTCTGTATATTTTCTTGATGCCCCTGTCATGTGTCTATCAGCATTAATACACGTCTAGATTCCATGTACTCCCAGCTTGTCATTTGCATTTTATTTGTTCAATTTGCCAAGGGTTGGAAAGCTAGAGAGGGAAAGAACACAGTAACAATGGCATGGACTGGGCAGAGCTTGCTGGGAGGCGAGAGGAGAGATTATTCAATGGCAAAGCTTTCAGGAGGGTGGGTGGAGGCACAGATGCTGAAACAAAGCCCGCTTGAGGGTCCTAGGAGTGTGTCCCGGGACACGGTATGTTAGCGAACCATGGACGATTATAAATTGGGACAGACCATGTCAGAGGATCATGCAACAATATGTAGTCGGAGACGGCATGCTGAAGGTCCTGAAGGAAATATACACAAAACAGTTATATAAAGTGCCCATAAGGGAAAGATCCAGAACAAAAAAAATTCTTACGTGCTCTTACAGTTCTGATGGTTGAATCATTTCCCGTCATCAAGGTGGGAGTCCCATGGTAACCACGGAAGCAGTATGAGAGCATCATAGGAGTATAATGCCACAAAATACTGTCACTTTAGTAGCCTTATCACCTCATTTGTAAAGACCCAAAGTCTAGCCAATGAGGTGAGAGTGCCTTGGTGGTCATGCGTCAGAGGGCCCCTCACCCCTGGGTTCCAGCACGACTCAGAAAAACTTTTCACATTACAGATGGGTTAATAAGCAATGGCTCCAATTTATCTGAAAAGATGAAGTGCCGGTGGTCTCACCACCTCAGCCAAACAATCGTGTTCAATCAATCAATCATGGTCTTGTGCAGCGCACTACTCACCCACAGGGTCTCAAGCCTCTGAGGAGTGACCCCACAGATCAGTGGAAGAGCCATGCCTTGAGCTCCTTCCTGAACTGAGGTAGCGATGACGACTGTCTGAGGTGCGGCGTTGAGTGCAGGGAGCTCCTCCTCGGATGTCGGCACTCTCACATGAAGAGCACTCATACCAACTCTCTCCCCATACAGTGTGCCATGACGGTCTTTTCCAGCAGACATGACACTCTCGTTTAACAGAAGGTCATCGCTGCTGCCACTCATCTCAAGGTACCTCATTTTGATAATGGGTATTGTCAGGAACCCCTTTCAAAGGGCCAAGGGGCACACAGGGGCTACGGGGCCCGACCATGGTGGTTGAGAACTTTCACTCTTGGGCCCACATTTATCACAGATTTGCGCCGCCCGTGCATCACACAACGGGAACAAGTGCAACACACAAACTTGAATGATATTTACCAAGCCGCACCTTGTGTGGCTCTGTGACACTTTATAAATGTGGAGTAACACGAGGCAGCACATGTTGCTGCCTTGCATTACTCTTCCGCAGGGAGGCTTTACATTAGTGGCTCAGGGGTGTTCCCACGCACCCACCCATGGATTTTGGCGCAATCCCAGATGTAACAATAATGGTAGACCTGAGAATGCTACGCATCCACAGATGAGCCGTAACAAAGAGAAGTATCTGCTTGTCCTCATTATTTCTTCTTTCTACACATTCTGCTTTCTGTAGCACACATAGAAAGGGAATTGTTTTGTGCAGGAAGGTTTCCCTCCTGCACAAAAACAATCCTTCCTGCAACGCAGGCACCCTTGCACCATGGCACACTAGGCAGCACATTATGCACCACTGCAGGCAGAGAGTGGCACTGAGCCGTATAATGTTAAATAGGGACATTCCTGCCCAGTGCAGCAAGGTGGCTTACTGCCTTGCATGAACATTTGATAAATGTGCCCCTCGATGTCCCGGGGACCAGCCTACTATGGATCCCAAGTAAGTGGGCCAAATATCCCTTGTCCACTTGACCCTCAGTGGTAGTTATGGAGCAGCAGTCAAGCTTTCCCTCGGCGGGGGAGGGGAGGAGGAAATAAAAACAGTTTATTGAGCACAACCCATGACTCAAAGTGCACTGATCAATGTCAATTTAATCAGTCTCCAGCCAAATACTTGCTTTAATGAGAAAACAATTATTTTATTTCTAACTCTGCACATTCGAAGGTATAACGACATTCATTACAATGACACATTCGCCTTGAAGTTGGAACCTTAGCTTTAGTTGGGCAAATCCCTGTTCCACCAGCTTCCATGAAAAATGGGCAGGGTTATTCCCCATTCACAAGTAGCCACATCCAGGGAAAGCCTACTACTAGGTCGTACCCAAGAGCTTGCTCCCCTTTGTCTCTTTAGGAATTTAATCAGAAGTGTCTACGGTTTCGCAGCACTGTCAGCAGTGAGTCCCATGGGGCCCAATTGGCCCAATTCAAGTCTTACCCACTCTTGAAGCACTGACGCATTCAGCGTTGCATCAAGTGCCCTGACCGAGGGTACCCAAGAGTTCTCACCCTGTTCGGAGAAGTCACCCAGCTGGCGGCACCCGGGGCAGTGCTCAGGAGGCAGGGGTTCTCTTTTTAGATGATGCTGCCAGCTTCCCAGTAATCGGAGATGCTCCCAGCCTGCGAAGATGTGGTAAGTGAAACCTCCCTACACAAGGGAGGGAAATCTAGTCCTTCAGCTCCTGACTGGAGCCCAGCAAAGGTACAAAGTCATCTGCGGCATGCTCTACAGTCCTCAGGGGTCAGTCAGGGTTAGTTCCCACTGTGCTGGCTCAACCCCCGGAACAAAGGCTCATTCTTTCTTTGGTCAACAGCAAAAACCTTCCTGGCAGAATCAGTACCAGCAGCCCCTCCCAGCCCATGGGGTTGCCGAGGTACTTTACACATCAAGCACTGACTCCTTCTGTGTAATCACCTCCTCTGCTGCGGTTACGAGTCTTGGCTCTTTAGTTGCAGTAACTTCAGAGATGGCCACCACTTGCATACAGGGTCACCGCTGGAGAGGCTGGCTCAGTGTATGGTGTACACCTGTGGTGTGGCACCCTAAACTGAGTCCAGGCAACCCTTAGTGATAGTGTTTGGGCATCCAGATACCAAAAGGTCTCTAGGGGAAGCTGTGGTGAGCAATTAAAGCTTATCTAGGAGTGTAAAGCACTTGCAATACCACAATAGTCAGTCAGTAACTATCACACAAGGAAGACCCGCACAGGTGTTGCACAAACAAAGCGTTCTTCGTTACATTACTATTATACTAACATTGGTATATCTCCACTTGGAGATATCTACACACAGAATATACACGTAGAAACAAACAGGAGTAGCATAGAAATATATGGGACCCTATTGGGGGGAGGGAACCACATACTAAGAAAGTGATAGATGTGCGGAGGTTCCAAAACAAGTGAAGTGTGCTACAATCCCAGGGACTGGATGAGACAGAAATGACCAGAAGTAAAGGCACCTGGGTGCAGAGTGGTTATTGAGCCGGGTGTCCCGTGGGCTCTCACAGGACTGTCACTGTTGGAATTTTATGGATTCAGGACCCTTCCCAGTAGACCTACAGGAAACCAGTTGCACAAAGAAGGTTGGATAGTACCCTCACCCATGGGTACCCAGAAGATTGGAGTACCTAGACCAGGTAATCGAGGTGCAGAGGGGTGAAGTAACGTCAGAAACCCATGGGCCAGGTCGGTGCAACCCAAAGGTGGATTCCGGACATGAAGAACCTGAAGAAGAAGGGGACAATGTACAGACCACTCGGGGATGTCCAGGTGGTGCAGGTAGGCAATGCCCATTCTCTTGGAGGTGAAGTTCCTGCAGGTCGGTGAAGGAGGAAGTCCAGCTACTGAGTCCAGTGGAGGCAGGAGATACTTGGAGTCACCCACAAGCTGTCCCATGTCGTTCTCCAAATTGTAGGAGGGTCAGTGGCCAGCAAGGCCACCAACAAGCCTTGACAAATGCAAATAGTTGCTGCAAGGAAGAATGTAGGTTTTTGAGACCAGCAAGGTCCTAGTGTCTCGACCCTTGGAAGAGAGTCAAGGCAGGGCTTCAGCAGGGGTGAAAGCCAGACAGAGTCAGTGGAGCCCACACAAGAGACCCACTTGTAGCAGGCATAAGGAGTCGCAGGAAGGCCTCAGCAGCACAACAAAAACGAAGTCCCACGTCGCAGGAGCTGCAGAATGGAAACTGATATTTAAGTTGCAGAGTGCTGGGGGCTGGATCTTCTTGGAGCCTGGAAATCTCCTGGAGGAAAAGCCAACAAGCCTTGGCAGGAACAACAGTCATGGTGCACAGGGGTACGGTTTCAGTGGCTGCAGCAAGGGCCCACCATCTCCCTAGTTGGTCAGAAGACAAGGGAGACCCAGAGAGGAACACAGAACCATCACCTGTGTTGTGGAGCCTTCTGATGTCCGTGGGACAGCAGGATCCACCAGCCAGTCGTTGTCATCTTGAGGTGCCTGCAAATGCAAGGGAGTGACTCCTTCACTCCAAGGGAGTTTCCTTCTTGGATGCAAACAGAGTCCTTGTGACCCTGGAGGATGCACAGCCACGGATGTCGCAGAAATTTTGCAGGAGCTGGAGAAACAATGTTGCAGTAGGAGCCCTCCCAACTGGATACAGTCTTGTTTCAGTTCCAAACAGACCAGCAGTGGTTTCGGAAGGCAGAAGCAGGAGATGTCTTGCAGAGAATTCCTTGTACAGCCCTGATCGACGAATCCAAGGACCCACACTCGGGGAAGCCCTTAAGTAACTCTAAAAGTAGTTTGGTCACTCTGTGGTGACCCCACTATTAGAGGGGGGGTCAGGGACGTCAAGGACCTGGCCTGACCAGTCAGATGCTCCCAGTGGCCTCTGCCTCCCTTGTTTCCAAGATGGCAGAATAAACCGGTCACTAGGCAGAGCTTTATGCTCCTCCCTAGGGGAGGAGCTGGACAGGGGTGTGGTCATTCCCCTGTCCTTTGCATTGCTTTGGGCCAGAGCTGGAACCGGGGGTTCCTGCACTGGTGCAAACCGGTTTATGTAAGGAGGGCATCAAATATGTCCTTCAAAGCAGTCTGGTGGTGCTGGGAGGCCACCTCACTCCAGCCCAGAGACACCTAGTTCTAAAGGAGAGGTGATCACACCTCCCTCGTGCAGGAAACCCTTTGTTCTGCCTTCCCATGCTCGAGTTAGGCTCAGCAGCAGGAGGGCAGAACCGTGTCTGGGGTCTGCAGAAGCATGGGATGCAGGCAGACCCTGCAAGGCTGTACAGACAGAACTGGGGATCCTCCAAGGAAGGGCCTACCAGAAAGGTGACTTACAGTGTCCAAGTGCAGTGACGGCGATATAAGGCAAGCCTTACATCTTAAGTGAAATGTGCATGCACCATTTCACGCAGGCTGCAATGGCAGGCCTGCATGTACAATTTGCACGGGCTCACATGGGTGGCATCATACATGCTGCAGCCCATGGGAGACCCCAGGTGTACCAATGCCCTGGGTACCTAGGTACCATATACTAAGGACTTACATGCGTGCATCAGTATGACAATTGTGGAGTGTAAACGTTTACCAGCAACCAAATTTAAAGGAGAGAGCACAGAGACTGGGGTCCTGATTAGCAGGATCCCAGTGTACTACAGTTTAAACATACTGACACCAGACAAAAACCAGGGGTAACTATGCCAGAAAGCAGCTACTTTCCTACATAACCAACCCCAAAAAATAAGAGAATGAGACTAACTTTGTGCAGTTAAGTCTTCATTTTCTACGTGGAACTGTCTGAAAGTCCCTCTGCTTTGGAGTGGTTACTCCCAGATCTATATTCCACTGAATAGTACAACCCCTGTAAGGAAATGGAAAACCTCAAAACTTTTGGGTTTTCACCTGTCATCTGTTTAAGCCATAAGAGGGGCTTGTGGTAAGTCTGAACAATGAAGTGAGTGTCAAACAGGTATGGCTTCAACTTCTTCAGTGCCCAGACCACAGCAAAGGCCTCCCTCTCAATGGCAGACCAACGCTTCTTCCCGGGGGTCAACCTTCTGCTGATAAAAGCAACTGGTTGATCCTGGCCCTCAGAATTCAGTTGTGATAAGACTGCCCCTACCCCTAATTCAGATGCATCAGTTTGAACAATGAATTTCTTGGAGTAACATGTTTTATTTAGGACAGGTGCAGAGCACATGGACTGTTTGAGCTCCTCAAAAGCTTTCTGACAGCTAGCTGTCCACAATACCTTTTTAGGCATCTTTTTACTGGTGAGATCATTAGGTGGGGCTGCTATGGAGCCATAGTTTTTATTGAATCTCCTGTAATACCCAGTGAGGCCTAGGAAGGCTCTCACCTGGGTCTGTGTTGTAGGGGGAACCCAATCCATGATTGTCTGGATTTTCCCCTGAAGTGGTGCAATCTGTTCTCCACCTACCAGGTGTCCCAGATAAACCACCTTTCCCTGCTCTATCTGGCACTTTGAGGCCTTGATAGTGAGGCCTGCCTTTTGCAGGGCCTCCAAAACTTTCCAAAGGGGGACCAGGTGCTCATCCCAGGTACAGCTAAAGACAGCTATATCATCTAGATATGCTGCACTAAAAGCCTCCAACCCTTGCAGGACTGTGTTCACCAACCTCTGAAAAGTGGCAGGTGCATTTTTCAAACCAAAGGGCATAACTGCAAATTGGTAGTGCCCTCGTATAGTTGAAAATGCAGTTTTAGGTTTAGCATCCTCAGCCAATTTGATCTGCCAATACCCTGCAGTCAAATCAAAGGTGCTTAGATACTTGGCAGATGCCAGTGTATCTATGAGCTCATCTGCCGTGGGTATAGGGTGAGCATCAGTTTTTGTTACCTGGTTGAGACCTCTGTAATCAACACAAAACCTCATCTCCCTTTTTCCATCTTTTGAGTGAGGCTTTGGTACAAGCACCACAGGACTCGCCCATGGGCTTTCAGAAGGTTCAACCACTCCTAGATCAAGCATTTTCTGAACCTCTTGTTTTATGCAGTCCCTGACATGGTCAGGCTGCCTATAGATTTGACTTTTGACAGGCATGCTGTCTCCAATATCAATTGTGTGTCCACACCAAGATGTGGTGCCAGGCACAGTTGAAAAGAGTTCAGAAAACTGTCCAAGGAGATTTATGCAGTTGTCTTTCTGTTCTGCAGTAAGACAGTCTGCCAAAACTACTCCCTCCACTAGAGCATCCTCTTCAGTAGAGGAGAAGAGATCAGGCAGAGGGTCACTCTCTTCTTCCTGTCCTTCATCTGTTGCCATGAGCAGGGTGAGATCAGCCCTGTCATAGTAGGGTTTTAGGCGGTTGACATGAATCACCCTAAGGGGACTCCTGGCAGTGCCCAGGTCAACCAAGTAGGTGACCTTGCCCTTTTTCACAACGAGATGGGGTCCACTCCATTTGTCTTGGAGTGCTCTTGGGACCACAGGCTCCAATACCCACACATTCTGTCCTGGGTGGTACTGAATCAGAACAGCCTTCTGGTCATGCCATTGCTTCTGGAGCTCTTGGCTGGCCTGAAGGTTTTTACTGGCCTTCATGTACTCAGCCATTCTGGATCTTAGGCCATGTACATAGTCCACTATGTCCTGTTTGGGAGTTTTTAAAGGTTGTTCCCAACCCTCCTTCACAAGTGTTAGTGGACCTCTTACAGGGTGTGTAAAGAGGAGTTCAAAGGGGCTGAAGCCCACTCCTTTCTGGGGTACCTCCCTGTAAGCAAAAAGGAGGCAAGGTAACAGGACATCCCATCTCCTCCTGAGTTTTTCAGGGAGTCCCATTATCATTCCTTTGAGAGCTTTATTAAACCTCTCTACCAGTCCATTAGTCTGTGGATGATTAGGCGTGGTGAATTTGTAGGTTACACCACATTCCTTCCACATAGCCTTCAAGTATGCAGACATAAAGTTGCTACCCCTGTCTGATACCACCTCTTTTGGGAAACCCACCCTGGAAAAGATTCCCAGGAGGTCTTTTGCCACTGCAGGTGCTGTAGTGGTCCTTAGAGGGATTGCTTCAGGATATCTTGTGGGATGGTCCACAACCACCAAGATAAACCTATTGCCTGAAGCAGTAGGAGGGTCAAGGGGGCCAACTATGTCAACCCTTACCCTTTCAAAGGGGACCCCAACCACAGGTAGTGGAATAAGGGGAGCCTTTGGTGTGCCACCAGTCTTGCCACTGGCTTGGCAGGTCACACAAGACTTACACAAATCTTTAGTGTCCTCTGACATCCTAGGCCAGTGAAACAGGGGGACAAGCCTTTCCCATGTTTTGATCTGGCCCAAATGCCCTGCCAAAGGAATGTCATGTGCCAGAGTTAGGGGGAACTCTCTGTACTGCAGGGGAATGACCAATCTCCTGGCTGCTCCAGGTTTTGGGTCCCTTGCCTCTGTGTACAAGAGGTTGTCCTCCCAGTAAGCTCTATGTGAGTCACTGACATCCCCATGTTGCTGCTTGACAGCTTGCTGCCTGAGACCCTCTAATGTGAGACAGGATTGCTGTGCCACACTCAGCTCTTCCCTGGCAGGCCCCCCTCCACCCAAAACCTCAGCAGTGTCTGCTGCCAGCTCATCTGGTGAAGGTTCTGCACAGGGAGGAAATTCTTCTTCCTCAGAAGGAGAATCATCTGTAGAGGGAGGGATAGTGGGTAGGGATTTACCCTTGCTACCCCTAGCTTTAGGGAGCACTTGGTCCATTGTTCCAGGATCCAAGTTACCCTGTCCTTTTTGCTTTTTGGCCTGAGCCCTTGTCAAAGCAAAAATATGCCCAGGAATGCCCAGCATTGCTGCATGAGCCTCCAACTCCACTTCTGCCCAAGCTGATGTCTCTAAATAATTTCCTAGTAGACAGTCTACAGGTAAATCTGAAGCAACCACAACTTTCTTTGGACCAGTAACACCCCCCCCCCAGTTGAGATTTACAACAGCCATGGGGTGGCTAAGAGTGTTGTTATTAGCGTCTGTCACTTGGTACTGCTGACCAAGTAGGTGTTGTTCAGGGTACACCAGTTTCTCTATTACCATGGTAGGACTGGCACCTGTGTCCCTGTAGGGCTGAACCTCGACACCATTTATTAGGGGAAGTTGCTTGTACTTATCCATATTAAGGGGACAAGCAACCAAGGTGGCCAAATCAATGGCACCTTCAGAGACTAACACAGCCTCTGTGGTCTCCCTAACAAGACCAACCCCAACTAAATTACCAAAAGTGAGCCCAGCTACTCCCTTGGATTGGCTATTAGTAGGTTTGCTCCCACCACCACTGATATTACTAGGGCCACTAGAGTTTGCAGTAGGGGTTGTGGTAGTGGGAGGTTTGGTGTTTTTCTTTGGACAACTGGCATCAGTTGTCCAATGGCCTTTGACTTTACACAAATAACACCAAGGCTTTTTAACTTGATTTGAAGACGATTTGGACCCACCACCCCCACCAGAGGATTTTTGTGGGCCTGATGAAGACTCAGTTTTACTTTTGTCCCCACCCTTATCAGAAGACTTACCATTCTTCTTCTTGCCATCCTTGTCACCCCCTCTAGGAGGCTGGCCTGGCTTGTAGTGGGTACCAGAGGTACTTACACCTTGTGCCAGCTCCAGTTATCCCTTATTAGTGTAGAAGACGTGTTTCTAGCAGCTTAAGCTGATAGAAGGTAGCTATGGCAAAGCAGCTTAGGCTGAACTAGCAGACATGTAAAGCTCCTACTATACCACTGGTGTCATATGCACAATATCATAAGAAAACACAATACACAGATATACTAAAAATAAAGGTACTTTATTTTTATGACAATATGCCAAAAGTATCTCAGTGAGTGCCCTCAGTATGAGGATGAGAAATATACACAAGATATATGTACACAATACCAAAATTATGCAGTAATAGCAAAAGGAAGTAAGGCAAGCAGTGTAAAGTTACAATAGATTGCAATAGGCGTACATAGGTATAGGGGCAACACAAACCATATACTCCAAAAGAGGAATGCGAACCACGAATGGACCCCAAACCTATCTGAGCTTGTAGAGGGTCGCTGGGACTGTAAGAAAACAGTGAGGGTTAGAAAAATAGCCCACCCCAAGACCCTGTAAGGTAGGTGTAAAGTGCACCTACTACCCCCAGAGAGCACAGAAGTCGTGATAGGGGGATTCTGCAGGAAGAAAAAACACTAGCAATGCAACAACAGTGGAATTCCGGACCTGAGTACCTGTAAGACAAGGGGACAAAGTCCAAGAGTCGCGAAAGTGTCGAGAGTGGGCAGGAGCCCAGGAAATGCCAGCTGAGGGTGCAAGGAAGCTGCCACCAGATGGAAGAAGCTTGGTGTTTTGCAAGAACGAGGAGGACTAGGAACTTCCCCTTTGGAGGATGGATGTCCCACGTCGTGAAGAAGCTTGCAGAGGTGTTCCCACGCAGCAAGACCGCAAACAAGCCTTGCTAGCTGCAAGGGTCGCGGTTAGGGTTTTTGGATGCTGCTGTGGCCCAGGAGGGACCAGGATGTCGCCACTTGGATGAGGAGACAGAGGGGGTGCCCAGCAAGTCAGGGAGCCCTCACAGAAACAGGCAGCACCCGCAGAAGTACCTGAACAGGCACTTAGAATAAATGTGAACCAGAGTCCACCCGAAGTCACAAAAGGGAGTCCCATGACGCCGGAGGACAACTCAGAAGGTTGTGCACTGCAGGTTAGAGTGTCGGGGACCCAGGCTTAGCTGTGCACGAAGGAAATCCTGGAAGAGTGCACAGGAGCCGGAGCAGTTGCAAATCACGCGGCACGCAGCAATGCAGTCTAGCGTGGGGAGGCAAGGACTTACCTCCACCAAACTTGGACTGAAGGGACACTGGACTGCGGGAGTCACTAAGACAGAGTTGCTGAGTTCCAGGGACCACGCTCGTCGTGCTGAGAGGGGACCCAGAGGACCGGTGATGCAGTCTTTTGTTGCCTGTGGTTGCAGGGGGAAGATTCCGTCGACCCACAGGAGATTTCTTCAGAGCTCCTGGTGCAGAGAGGAGGCAGGCTACCCCCAGAGCATGCACCACCTGGAAACAGTCGAGAAAGCCGGCAGGATGAAGCGATACAAGGTTGCTAGTAGTCATCTTGCTACTTTGTTGCAGTTTTGCAGGCATCCTGAGCAGTCAGCGGTCGATCCTTTGGCAGAAGGTGAAGAGGGAGATGCAGAGGAACTCTGGTGAGCTCTTGCATTCATTATCTGGTGAGATCCCCAAAGCAGAGACCCTAAATAGCCAGAAAAGGAGGTTTGGCTACCTAGGAAGGTGGATTGGCTACCAAGAGAGGTAAGAGCCTATCAGAAGGTCACTGGCCACTCAGAGCAGTCCAGTTTGCCACAAACACCTCTGTTTCCAAGATGGCAGAGGTCTGGAGCACACTGGAGGAGCTCTGGGCACCTCCCAGGGGAGGTGCAGGTCAGGGGAGTGGTCACTCCCCTTTCCTTTGTCCAGTTTCGCGCCAGAGCAGGGCTGAGGGATCCCTGAACCGGTGCAGACTGGCTTATGCAGAGATGGGCACCATCTGTGCCCATCAAAGCATTTCCAGAGGCTGGGGGAGGCTACTCCTCCCCAGCCTTCACACCTATTTCCAAAGGGAGAGGGTGTTACACCCTCTCTCAGAGGAAGTCCTTTGTTCTGCCTTCCTGGGCCAGGGCTGCCTAGACCCCAGGAGGGCAGAAACCTGTCTGAGGGGTTGGCAGCAGCTGCAGTTGAGACCCCGGAAAGGCAGTTTGGCAGTACCCGGGTTCTGTGCTAGAGACCCGGGGGATCATGGAATTGTCTTGCCAATGCCAGAATGGCATTGGGGTGACAATTCCATGATCGTAGACATGTTACATGGCCATGTTCGGAGTTACCATTGTGAAGCTGTACATAGGTAGTGACCTATGTACAGTGCACACGTATAATGGTGTCCCCGCACTCACAAAGTCCGGGGAATTTGCCCTGAACGATGTGGGAGTACCTTGGCTAGTGCCAGGGTGCCCTCACACTACGTAACTTTGCACCCAACCTTCACCAGGAGAAGGTTAGACATATAGGTGACTTATAAGTTACTTAAGTGCAGTGGTAAATGGCTGTGAAATAACGTGGACGTTATTTCACTCAGGCTGCACTGGCAGGCCTGTGTAAGAATTGTCAGAGCTCCCTATGGGTGGCAAAAGAAATGCTGCAGCCCATAGGGATTTCCTGGAACCCCAATACCCTGGGTACCTCAGTACCATATACTAGGGAATTATATGGGTGTACCAGTATGCCAATGTGAATTGGTGAAATTGGTCACTAGCCTGTTAGTGACAAATTTGGAAAGCAGAGAGAGCATAACCACTGAGGTTCTGGTTAGCAGAGCCTCGGTGAGACAGTTAGGCATCACACAGGGAACACATACAGGGCACATACTTATGAGCACTGGGGTCCTGCCTGGCAGGGTCCCAGTGACACATAGACTAAAACAACATATATACAGTGAAATATGGGGGTAACATGCCAGGCAAGATGGTACTTTCCTACACCCACCAGTCAGGACAGCCCCTAAGGTGTCCTGAGCTGAGGTGAATCCTGCCTTTAGAAAGCCTCCGTCTTGATTTTGGAGGATTCCCCCAATAGGAATAGGGATGTGCCCCCCTCCCCTCAGGGAGGAGGCACAAAGAGAGTGTAGCCACCCTCAAGGACAGTAGCCACTGGCTACTGCCCTCCCAGACCTAAACACACCCCTAAATTCAGTATTTAGGGGCTCCCCAGAACCTAGGAAACGAGATTCCTGTAACCTGAAGACGAAGAAGGACTGCTGACCTGAAGCCCTGCAGAGAAGACGGAGGCACCAACTGCTTTGGCCCCAGCCCTACCGGCCTGTCTCCCCACTTCAAGAGAAACTGCAACAGCGACGCGTCCCCCAGGGTCCAGCGACCTCTGAAGCCTCAGAGGACTACCCTGCATCTAAAAGGACCAAGAAACTCCCGAGGACAGCGGCCCTGTTCCAAAGAAACTGCAACTTTGCAACAAAGAAGCGTGAGACTTTCCACTCTGCACCCGACGCCCGCGGCTCGACCTGCGGAAAACTAACTCTACAGGGAGGGCTACCCAGCGACTGCGAGCCTGTGAGTAGCCAGAGTTGACCCCCCTGAGCCCCCATAGCGACGCCTGCAGAGGGAATCCAGAGGCTCCCCCTGACTGCGACTGCCTGCTTCAAAGAACCCGACGCCTGGTAAACACACTGCACCCGCAGCCCCCAGGACCTGAAGGATCTGACTTCCAGTGCAGGAGTGACCACCAGGAGGCCCTCTCCCTAGCCCAGGTGGTGGCTACCCTGAGGAGCCCCCACCCTTGCCTGCCTGCCTGCATCGCTGAAGAGACCCCTAGGTCTCCCATTGAAACCTATTGCAAACCTGACGCCTGTTTGCACACTGCACCCGGCCGCCCCTGTGCCCTGAGGGTGTACTTTCTGTGCTAACTTGTGTCCCCCCCCGGTGCCCTACAAAACCTCCCTGGTCTGCCCTCCGAAGTCGCGGGTACTTACCTGCTGGCAGACTGAAACCTGGGCACCCCTATTTCCATTGAAGCCTATGTGTTTTGGGCACCACTTTGACCTCTGCACCTGACCGGCCCTGAGCTGCTGGTGTGGTAACTTTGGGGTTGCCCTGAACCCCCAACGGTGGGCTACCTTGGACCCAACTTTGAACCCTGTAAGTGCTTTACTTACCTGTGAAACTAACAAATACTTACCTCCCCCAGGAACTGTTGAATTTTGCACTGTGTCCAATTTTAAAATAGCTTATTGCCATTTTTGCCAAAACTGTACATTCTATTGTGATGATTCAAAGTTCCTAAGATACCTGAGTGAAATACCTTAAATTTAAAGTATTGTTTGTAAATCTTGAACCCGTGGTTCTTAAAATAAACTAAGAAAGGATATTTTTCTATATAAAAACCTATTGGCCTGGAATTAACTTTGAGTGTGTGTTCCTCATTTATTGCCTGTGTGTGTACAACAAATGCTTAACACTACCCTCTGATAAGCCTACTGCTCGACCACACTACCACAAAATAGAGCATTAGAATTATCTCTTTTTGCCACTATCTTACCTCTAAGGGGAACCCTTGGACTCTGTGCATGCTATTTCTTACTTTGAAATAGTGCATACAGAGCCAACTTCCTACAGTGTCTGACTATTTTTGCGAGCAAGGCCATGAAGATATTGAAGAGAGTAGGCTTAGTGAGGATCCCTGGGATACTCCGCAGCAGTGAGGAAGGATCAAATCCATTCCAGAGTTTTACCACAAATGCCAGCATTGTGGAGTTTGGTGCAGTGGGTGGAGTGGAAGACTCTGTCAAACACGGCGGAGAGGTTGAGGAGGATGAGGGCGGCCATGCCTCCCTGGTCCAGTAAGGTGCGGATGCCATCATTGGCAGCGAGGAGGGCTTTCTTGGTGCTGTGGTTGCTTTGAATCTGGACTGGGATGGATCTAGACCTGGTTTGCTTAAAGGAACTCCATGAGTTGCTTGTTGATGACCCTTTCAGCTACCCTTGGCTGGAAAGTGGAGCAGAAACATGGGACTGTAATCCTTCAAATCCCTTGAGTCTGTTGAGGGTTTCTTGAGGAGTGGTTTGACCTCTGCGTGCTTCCACTCAGATGGGAAGGTGGCTGCTTCCACTCAGATGGGAAGGTGGCTGATAGTCCGGCAGAGCTCTGGCATGGTGATGGCACTAGCCAGATTGAAATTGAGATATGAGCATCAGTCTGAGGGTGCCCATGAGTGGATAGACTTCATGAGTTTCCGGGTGCCTTTTGTGGAGATAGGGGCCCAATAGTTCAGGGTCAGGTGTGGTGTGGGGTGGGGTCAATGGTGGTGCTAGTTGTAGGAGGTTGGCCTGGTTTGTAGTGGGTACCTAAGGTACTTCCACCTTATACCAGGTCCAGTTATCCCTTATTAATAAAATGTAGGCAGTGGCTAGAAGCCAGGCTCTCTAGGGGTAGTGTGGATGAGCAGCCAAGGCGTAAGGTCCTGCAATACCACTGTACTCACGCAGTACTCACACACATGAAAGAAAACACTCTGTTACAAAAATAAAGGTACTTTATTTTTATTTTTACACAAATGCCAAAAATACTTTAGAGACTATACTCCCTTAGGAGGTAAGTAATACACAAATTATATACACTTGTATGCACAAAAAGCTGTAAAAACAGTTAGAAAACAGTGCAAATAGTGAAAATCACAATAGATAGAAACGGGCCTAGGGGGAACACAAACCATATACTAAGGAAGTGGAATGCTAAAGTCGGTTTCCCACCTTGGCAAGTGTAGTGTGTAGAGGGGGGCTGAGAGTATGAGAAAGCACCAAAGGTAAGTAATAGAACTTACCCCAGAGCCCAGGAAAGCAGGAGGAAATCACAGTAACTTTCCTGGAACACACAAGAAGCAGTGATAGAAGATTATGCAAGAACCAGAAGAGGCTGCAAGACACCAACAATGGATTCCTGGACCTGAAGATCTGTGGAAGAAGGGGACCAAGTCCAAGAAGCACTGGAGAGTCAAGGGAGAACAGGAGCCCCTGCTGACCCGGATGAAGGTGTAAATGAAGAACCACCGGTGAAGAACAACAGTCAGTACTGCACCCAAGAAGAAAGATGCAGGTTCCTGGTTGGTGCACATGATGTCCCACGACGGATGGATGATTGCAGTCTGGTTTGCGTCACTGGATACTGCCAACAGGTCTTGGCACATACAAAGCAAGTGGTTAGTGGAAATTGGTGCTGTCTGGGACCAGGAAGGACCAGGTGGACTCTACCCAGGAGGGGGTGACAGAGGGTGCGCTCAGCAACTCGGAGAACCCTAAGCAGACCAGGCAGCACACACAGGAGTCCCACAGCAGGGGGACAAAGAAGGTGCAAAAGGAAGCCCACGCAGCACTGCAACAAAGGGATCCCACGCCTCCAGAGAGAACCACGCAGGAAGCTGTGCACCGCAAGGAGTGCTGGGGGCCGGAGCTGCATGGTGCACAAATAACTTAATGGAAGGATGCCAACAATCCTTGGCAACTGCAAAACACATGGTGCATGGGAGTACTGTCTTGCGTGGGGAGGCAAGCTCTTACCTCCACCAATGTTGGACAGTTGGACGTCAGGACCACTTCAGTCCACCACCCATGATGCAGGATCCACGCAGCTCATCAGGAGAGGGGTCCCACACAACTGGTCATCATTGCAGAGAGGTCCCTGAGGGAGCAGGGGGGTGACTCTTTCACTGCAAGGGAGATTCCTTCCTTCTTCTGGTACAGGCTGAAGACAGGCAGTCCTCTGAGGATGCACGACAGGGTAACAGTTGCAGTTGCTGGCAGGACCTGAAGATACAATGTTGCAGAAGTCACCTTTGCTTCTTTGTTGCAGTTTGTAGAGTTCCTGGAGGGTCCAGGTGCAGTTTTGTCCGTAGAAGGTGAAGTAAAAGATGCTGAGAATTCCTGCTGGAGTCTTGCAATCCGAATCTGAAGAACCCAAGAGAGAGACCCTAAATAGCCCTGAAAGGGGGATTGGTCCCCTAAACAGGTAAGCACCTATCAGGGGAGGGCTCTGACGTCACCTGCTGGCACTGGCCACTCAGGTGCTCCCAGAGTTCACTGCCAACCTTGGAATCCAAGATGGCAAAACCCAGGGACACTCTGGAGGAGCTCTGGGCACCACCCCTGGGGTGGTGATGGACAGGGGGGTGGTCACTCCCCTTTCCTTTTTCCAGTTTCGTGCCAGAGCAGAGGCTGGGGGTCCCTCAACCGGTGTAGGCTGGATTATGCAAGGAGGGCAACCAAATGTGCCCTTCAAAACATTTCAAGTGGCTTGGGGAGGCTATTCCTCCCAAGCCTGTAACACCTATGTCCAAAGGGAGACGGCGTAACACCCTCTCCCGAAGGAAATGCTTTGTTCTGCCTTCCTGGGCTCGCGCTGCTTGAGTAAAAGGAGGGCAGAAACCTGTCGGTGAGGTGGCAGCAGCTGGGGCTGCCTGGAAACCCTCAGAAGGCTGACATACCAATACTGGGGGTCGTCTAAGGAGCCCCCAGAGTGCCTGGAATCATACAACCAATGCTTGCAAAAGCCTTGGGTATGATTCCAACATGTTGGATACCAAACATGCCTATGTTCGGAGTTACTATTATGTTGCTGATAGTGACCTATGTCCAGGACACGGGTAAAATGGCGTCCCCGCGCTCACGAAGTCCGGGAAAATGGTCCTGGAGGTCGTGGGGGCACCTCTGCTAGTGCAGGGGTGCCCTCACACACAGGTACTCTGCACCCTGCCCTCAGAGCTGGAGAGCCTACTGTAGGGGTGACTTATAAGTGACCTGGTGCAGTGTAAATGGCAGTGAAAGGGTGCATGCACCATTTCACGCAGGCTGCAAGGGCAGTGCTGCAGAAGCCTTTGCATGGGCTCCCTAGGGGTGACAAAAGAAATGCTGCAGCCCATAGGGATCCCCTGGAACGCCAGTGCCCTGGGTACCTAGGAACCATATATGAGGGACTCATAGGGGGGCACCAGTGTGCCAATTTTGGGTGAAATACTGGGTTACCAGTATGCAGTGACAAAATTTAGAAAAGAGAGAGCATAATCACTCGGGTCCTGGTTAGCAGGATCCCAGTGAACACAGTCAAACACACTGACATCAGGCAGAAAATGGGGGTAACCATGGCAAAAAGAGGGTACTTTCCTACACTAGTGTGCGGAGGGGTGGGTTTTGGTTCTGGAATCCTTCATATATGTCCTGGATCTTCCAGTGAAAAAAGGTGGCAAGGATGTTGCAGAGATCTTGAGAGGGAAGGATGTCTGAAGTGTCAGTTCCGGGGTTTGTGAATTCCTTGACTATGGTGAAGAGCTCTTTGCTGTTCTGTGCGTTGGTGCTGATGCGTTCTTGACTGGCAGCTTTCTTGGAGGTTCTGATGAGTTGGTGGTGCGTGGTGACTGCGATTTTGTAGGCTGCATGGTCTTCAGTTGTTTTGCTGTTTCGCCACTTTCGTTCCAGTCTTCTGCAGGTGCGTTTAGACTCTTGGAGTTTCATCATGAACCAGCTTGGTTTTTTGCTGTGCTGGTTTCTGGTGGGTTTTCTGAGGGGCGTTATGCTGTGGGAGCATTCTGTGATCCAGCGGTGTAATTTGAGTGCTGAGTCATTCGCGTTTGCAGAATCCAGTGGGGCGGAGTGGGTGAATGCGTCAGTGAGCTGCACTGTCGTAGTTTGGGCTGTTGCTCTGGGCAAGACTGCTAGTTTAAGGATAAGTACTTATGCTTGTAGGCGACTATGCCTATCCTACAACAAGTCGCAGCTGTTGTCCCAACCCTTCTGGCTCACTAGCAGCACCTCACCAAAACCCAAATAGTAAAATGTGATTTGTGGCAGTTTTTACGCATGGACTCGAGAGTATGACATCTCAGGGAGTGTCGTGGTTAAACCGAGATTACCCCTTTCTCACAGATATATCACGTCTCATACAAACACAGGCAATGACAAAGATGCAGTAAAGTTTCAATATTTTTTATTTAACAAAACTGCAATTTGCTATATGTTGCATGGGCTGCAATGATTAGGATAATGAACAGTGCAAAAAGCAGAATTGTAAAGACAAGAGTCATTATTACAAAGACCCCCACCATTTTGCAATATCATGAAAAGACATGAAGCGTATAATATGTCCTTATACCCTATCATGATAGGCCTAACCTCATACCTAAAGGAGAGCTCGGTTTGCTAAACCTAATCTGCCAAAGCCGTGTCCATGAGAGGAGCCCCCAACCCTCGTTACCTTGGAATGAGGTCTCTATCTCAGACTCCGCAGGGACACGAAGACTGGGTCAGCGTCACGACGACTGCAGCATCGGTATCAGTGATGGTGGCGATGCCCTCTGGTCGGAATCCCTCTGATTATCTGTCTAAAGTGTGATGTATTTATACAGATCTACTTTGACCCCTGACATAGGTGTGTTCCGAAACAATAGATAACGGCATGCTTGGCGCGGTAATTAATATAAACAATTCCCTCGAAAGCATGAAGAGGGAAAGTCCCTAAATGTGAACACCTACAGTTTGTTTGTCTTGGTCACTTGATCTTGACGCCTTAATGCGGTGGCACTGATAATGCAAAACATAACAAGTGGCCTAACTATAAACAAGGCCGCCATCTTAGATGAATTAAATAATTAAATGGGCTAAGACAGAGCAAGCTAAGTAGGTTAAAAGTCACTACGTGACGGGGGCACGAGTCTGCAAACCAGAGGCTAAGCTAACTCCTGTTATCCCATTAAAACAAACTAGGATTCACTACAGAGGTTAGGTGACTTTGCCCCACCTTCTGTCAGGGAGAGAAGGACGTGGTAGCGTGCAGTGGTCTCTGTGAAGGTGAAATGGACGCATCAGTGGTCAGTCCACTGTTGTTCAGAGGTATGAGAGATGGTGAAGTTGTTTCCTGCTGAAAAAACAGGGTAGAGGGTGTGACCTACTGCATGGGTGAGGAGGTTGACTAGTTGCTTGAGACCAAGGGTTGCAAGATTGTCCAAGAGGGTTGTGGTGTTTGAGTCATTCTGGTTGTCAAGGTGGTAGTTGGTGTCACCGAGTAGGATGTAGTCTGTGGAGGTGAGCGCGTGGGGGGGGTGACGAAAATGGCGATGGTTTTGCTGAACTGGGTCAGGACCCGGGCAGTGTGTAAGTGAGCATCCTACTGAGGGAGGTGTTCAGATCGGTCTGGAAGTGTAGGTCTTCTAGGGTGGTTGGAAGGTTCTTTGTCTTGATGGTGGTTGACAGGCATAGGGTGTTCCTGTAAGGTATGGTGATGCCTCCTCTTGGTAGATTGTCTGGGTCTTTATGGATGATTTTGGAGCCGTCAGGAATAGTGGTGGTGATGTCCAGGGCTGAGGTGGGTGTGATCCAGGTCACAGTGAGGAAGGTGACGCATGGGGCGATTGAGTCAAGGAGGTCCCAAACGTTTACTGCATATTTGATGAGGGAGCATGTGTAGGAAGTTGGCTCTGTATGTACTATTTCAAAGTAAGGAATAGCATGCACAGAGTCCAAGGGCTCCCCTTGGAGGTAAGACAGTGGCAAAAAGAGATAATTCTAATGCTCTATTTTGTGGTAGTGTGGTCGAGCAGTAGGCTTATCACAGGAGTAGTGTTAAGCATTTGTTGTACACGCACAGGCAATAAATGAGGAACACACACTCAGAGACAATTCCAGGCCAATAGGTTTTTGTATAGGAAAATATATTTTCTTAGTTTATTTTAAGATCCACCGGTTCAAGATTTACAAGTAATAATTCAAATGAAAGGTATTTCACTTAGGAACTTTAGGAACTTTGATTTAGCAAAATAGCATATACAGTTTCCACATAAATGACATATAGCTATTTTAAAACTAGACACACTACAATTTTCCACAGTTCCTGGGGGAGGTAAGTGTTTGTTAGTTTTGCAGGTAAGTAAACCACCTACGGGGTTCAAGTTTGGGTCCAAGGTAGCCCACCGTTGGGGGTTCAGAGCAACCCCAAAGTTACCACACCAGCAGCTCAGAGCCGGTCAGGTGCAGAGGTCAAAGTGGTGCCCAAAACGCATAGGCTTCAATGGAGAAGGGGGTGCCCCGGTTCCAGTCTGCCAGCAGGTAAGTACCCGCGTCTTCGGAGGGCAGACCAGGGGGGTTTTGTAGGGCACCGGGGGGGACACAAGTCAACACAAAAAGTACACCCTCAGCAGCACGGGGCGGCCGGGTGCAGTGTGCTAACAGGCGTCGGGTTCGCAATACGATTCAATGGGAGACCAAGGGGTCTCTTCAGCGATGCAGGCAGGCAAGGGGGGGGGCTCCTCAGGGTAGCCACCACCTGGGCAAGGGAGAGGGCCACCTGGGGGTCGCTCCTGCACTGGAGGTCGGATCCTTCAGGTCCTGGGGGCTGCGGGTGCAGTGTCTTTACCAGGCGTCGGGTCTTTGAAGCAGGCAGTCGCGGTCAGGGGGAGCCTCGGGATTCCCTCTGCAGGCGTCGCTGTGGAGGTTCAGGGGGGTCAACTCTGGCTACTCACGGTCTCGTAGTCGCCGGGGAGTCCTCCCTGTGGTGTTTGTTCTCCAAAAGTCAAGCCGGGGGCATTGGGTGCAGAGTGCAAAATCTCACGCTTCCGGCGGGAAACGTGTGTTGTTTCAAAGTTGCTTCTTTGTTGCAAAGTTGCAGTCTTTGGGGAACTTCCTCGGGAGTTCTTGGTCCTTCTAGATGCAGGGTAGTCCTCTGAGGCTTCTGAGGTTGCTGGACCCTGGGAACGCGTCGCTGGAGCAGTGTCTTTTAGAAGTGGGGAGACAGGCCGGTAGAGCTGGGACCAAAGCAGTTGGTGTCTCCGTCTTCTCTGCAGGTTTTTCAGTTCAGCAGTCCTCTCCTTTTTAGGTTGCAGGAATCTAGTTTCCTAGGTTCTGGGGAGCCCCTAAATACTGAATTTAGGGGTGTGTTTAGGTCTGGGGGGTTAGTAGCCAATGGCTACTAGCCCTGAGGGTGGCTACACCCTCTTTGTGCCTCCTCCCTGAGGGGAGGGGGGCACATCCCTAATCCTATTGGGGGAATCCTCCATCTGCAAGATGGAGGATTTCTAAAAGTCAGAGTCACCTCAGCTCAGGACACCTTAGGGGCTGTCCTGACTGGCCAGTGACTCCTCCTTGTTTTTCTCATTATTTCCTCTGGCCTTGCCGCCAAAAGTGGGGCCGTGGCCGGAGGGGGCGGGCAACTCCACTAGCTGGAGTGCCCTGGGGTGCTGTAACAAAGGGGGTGAGTCTTTGAGACTCACCGCCAGGTGTTACCGTTCCTGCAGGGGGAGGTGAGAAGCACCTCCGCCTAGTACAGGCTTTGTTACTAGCCACAGAGTGACAAAGGCACTCTCCCCATGTGGCCAGCAACATGTCTGGTGTGTGGCAGGCTGCTGGAACTAGTCAGCCTACACGGATAGTCGGTTAAGGTTTCAGGGGGCACCTCTAAGGTGCCCTCTGGGGTGTATGTTACAATAAAATGTACACTGGCATCAGTGTGCATTTATGGTGCTGAGAAGTTTGATACCAAACTTCACAGTTTTCAGTGTAGCCATTATGGTGCTGTGGAGTTCGTGCATGACAGACTCCCAGACCATATACTCTTATGGCTACCCTGCACTTACAATGTCTAAGGTTTTGCTTAGGCACTGTAGCGGCATAGTGCTCATGCACTTATGCCCTCACCTATGGTATAGTGCACCCTGCTAAAGGGGTGACTTACCTATACCTGTAGGCAGTGTGAGGTTGGCATGGCACCCTGAGGGGAGTGCCATGTCGACTTAGTTGTTTTATCCCCACCAGCGCACACAAGCTGGCAAGCAGTGTGTCTGTGCTGAGTGAGGGATCCCCAGGGTGGTGTAAGACATGCTGCAGCCCTTAGAGACCTTCCCTGGCATCAGGGCCCTTGGTACCAGAGGTACCAGTTACAAGGGACTTACCTGGATGCCAGGGTGTGCCAAGTGTGGAAACAAAGGTACAGGTTAGGGAAAGAACACTGGTGCTGGGGCCTCGTTAGCAGTCCTCAGCACACTTTCAAATCATAACTTGGCATCAGCAAAGGCAAAAAGTCAGGGGGTAACCATGCCAAGGAGGCATTTCCTTACAGCATGTGTTAAGGAGTATGCACTTAAGGTGTTTGTCTGGGCTTGGTGCGGGTCGTATGGCGGGTGGAGGCAGGTACGGGAGCAAAAGCGGCAGGAGAATGGTCCATGAGTGTTCTTCGGGTCGGCTAGGTGGCAAGCTGAGGATTTTCCAGGGTTGAGGGTGTGCAGAGCTTCGGCGTTGTACCAGCGGGTGATGTGGGAACCAGGCTCTGTGGCACTGGGCAGGGTCCAGGCACAGACGAGCCTGCCTGTGACATGACCACTGTGCATGCCCCCTGCACAACCATGCAGTGGCCACCATTAAGGAGGGTAGAGGGGACTTGTCAGCTGGGAGGCGGGAGGGTGGGAAAGCACTATGCATGGAGGTGGTATGGCCGCAGGGACAGCAGCGGCAGGGAGGGAGCACGGGAAAAAAGAGAGGGGAAAAAACAGACAAGCAGACAAAAAGAGTGAAAAAGAGGAAAAGAGAGACAGGCAGAAGCAGATGGCCACCAGGCCACCTGGGATGAGGCGCAGGAGTGTGCCTGCGGGTGGAGGTGGGCCTCGATCTGAGGGCCGGCAGGCTCTTGAGGAGATCGGACGCAGCAGCAGCAGCAGGTGGAGCTGGGCAGGAAGGAGCGAACAGACACTGACCAGATGCTTCCTACCTCTCTTTGTGGGAGCTGGGCCATAGTTTCAGGCTCCAGTGCTCCTGTTTCTCCATGTTTCCTGGCCTGTACTCCTGTTGTCACAAAGACATTTACAGGGATGCCCAGCATTGCTGCATGGGTCTGCAGCTCCACTTCAGCCCAGACTGAGGTCTCCAAATCATTGACCATAAGACACTCAGGAATAAAAGAGGATACCATTTTTTTAGGGCCAGTAACCCTCCCACCCCCACTAGCTAAAGTTAACAACTGCCATGGGGTGACACTTAGTGATGTTATCAGCACTGGTTATTTGGTAATTGTGAGTGAGTAAGATTTGCTCAGGTTACACCATTTTTTCAGTCACAATGGTGACACTGGCACCTGTGCCCCTGTAAGCTAAGCTTCTGCCTCGGTACCATCTATAAGGAGGTGCTGCCTGTATTTCCTCATATTTGGAGGCCAGGCAGCCAGAGTGGCAAGGTGAGCGCCACCCTCTGATACCAGGACAGCTAAAGTGGTTTCTCTGACTAGGCCAGAGTCCACAGCAGTACCTAAGGTGAACCCTCGTACACCCCTGGCTGAAGTACTACCACCTGTGCTATTGCTAGGGCACTAGGGGGAGTGGGGGAAGTAATATTCTTGGTGCTTTTCTTAGGACAGTTGATATCACCTGTCTTACGGCCTCTTTCCTTACACAAACAGCACAAGGGTTTCTTGTTAGAAGAGGAGGACTTGGACCCACGCCCAGAAGAATTTTGTGGACCTGTAGAAGACTCTTTCGTCTTATCTTTGGGTTTTTCCCCATCCTTCTCCTGGGACTTAAAAGCATTTTTTTTCTTCTGGTCCCCCCCAGCATGGGTTTTCTTACCCACCCCGGTGCAAACTCATTTGTCTCCCTTCTCTACCAATTCTTGGGGAGAGGTCAGATCAGAGTGCACAAGGTATTGGTGCAGTTTGTCAGACACACATTTATTAAGGATGTGCTCTCGCATGATTAGACTGTACAGCCCTTCATAGCCATGCACATTACTACCATGTAACCAGCCTTCCAGAGCCTCGACTGCACAGTCAACAAAGTCTACCTAGCCTTGAGAGGACTGTTGAGTTTCTCTGAATTTAATCCTATAGTCTTCAGTTGTGAGCCCAAACCCATCAATTAGAGCCTCTTTCAAGACTTGGTAGTTGTTTGCACCCTCTACTTGAACTGCCAAAAGTTTGTGTGTGCCTTTGTCTATAAAGGAGACACAGGACAGCTTCCCACTGCCTCTGAAGGACCTTCTGGACTTTGCAGCCCCTCTCCAAAGCAGTGATCCACTCATGGATCCCATGGACTCCTGGTGGCCCACCGTGCTGGGACCCCCGCTACTCCAGCCAACCACGCATGCAACCTCGGCTTCATCCTCGACTCCGCCCTCACCATGTCCAAACAGGTCAACGCAGTCTCCTCCTCCTGCTTCAACACCCTTCGCATGCTCCGTAGAATCTACAAGTGGATCCCGACGGAAACCAGAAAAACGTGACCCACGCCCTCGTCAGTAGCAGACTGGACTACGGCAACGCCCTCTACACAGGCATCCCAGCAAAAGACATCCAACGACTCCAAAGCATCCAGAACGCATCCGCCTGCCTGATCCTCGACATACCCCCTCGATGCCACATCTCCCACCACCTGAAGGACCTCCACTGGCTCCCCGTGGACAAGAGGATCACCTTTAAACTCCTCACCCACGCACACAAGGCACTACACAACACCGGACCCACCTACCTGAACACCAGACTCAACTTCTACGTCCCCACACGTCAACTCCGCTCTGCCAACCTCGCCCTCGCCATGGTCCCCCGAATCCAGCGCAAGACCTCTGGCGGCAGATCCTTCTCCTACCTTGCCGCCAAGACCTGGAACTCCCTCCCGACCCCCCTGCGCCAGACCCAGGACCTCCTCACCTTCAGGAGACTCCTCAAGACCTGGCTCTTCGACCAATAGCAGCTGCCCCCCCCCAGCGCCTTGAAACCCTAACGGGTACATAGCGTGCTTTATAAATTTAATGATTGATTGATTGATCCCCAGACTTAAGGAGGGACTATCCTGGTGAGATTCCTGGAATCTAAGGTGTCGTCCCTGACCCTGGACTCTCTTATGCTGCCACCATTCGGATGAAACCCCAAATTCTTTCTCTTTCCATCTCTAGGGCTTCTCTCTAGAGCCAGCTGCTGCTTTTTCAACTTGAGTTTGGCTTTCTCAAGTTTCAGCAAGCTGAACCCACTATCTAAGGATCCCTCTTCTGAGCTGAAGTGGATGGACCCAGGAGATGATGCTGATGCAAGAGAAGAGGATGAGGAGGATCTATTCCTCCCGGAAACCGTTTCGACCACCGGAGGGGGAGAAAAAGTGGGCCAATTACTGCGACCCTCTCTTGTGCTACCAGCACTGCTCCCTGCAGGTTCAAAGTTCTCTCCAGAATCCTCATGGGACTGTCCAGTGTGGCCACAGGAAGTACCTGGTACCTCCTTTTCCAGTACTTCACCCTTCTCATCCAACTCTCTCTCCCTACTAGGGTTCTGGATGTTATCCTGGATGAGCATATCTCTAGGCTTGGTAGGATTACTACTTGTCTTAATTTTCCTAGCTGCACATAGGAACCTAAGCTCCTGGAATGTAAGAGCCCCATACCTAGACTCCTACGTCTGGTGAGCTCCCTCAACTACAGCCATGGTGTTAGAGTAGTGTATGTAGTGTACCTACCTACTATAAAGTTCTAAACTTTTGGAACGTTTGGGGAAAGGGCTGTGCTAGATCCATGACTTCCCGAGCAAAAGGTTTAGAGGGTCCCAGAAGTCACACGTACAGTATGTACCCAGCAGTCAGAAGTGATCTTTCTTATGGAAAGTTGCTGATGACCAGGTGGTAAAGCAATGCATGTGTCTTATCCCACTGCTGCACCCCCAGTGTAGGAGGCTGGCTCCGTTTATGGGGTACACCTATGGTGCGGCGCCCTATGCTGAGTCCTGGCAACCCTTAGTGATAGTGTTTAGGTGTCCAGATAGCAGACGCTCTCTAGGGGTACCTGTCTGAGCAGCTAAACTTTATCTAGGGGGACTGTAAAGCACTTGCAATACCACAACCGTCAGTCGATAATTCCCACACAAGAAAGAGCTACACCAGGTGTTACTAAAATAAAGTATTCTTTATTACAACACTAAAGACTATACTAACTTTGTTATATCTCCACCTGGAGATATCTACATACAAAATGCATACTTAGCAACAAGAAGGAAAAGCATAGAAATACATACTCAGAAAGTGGCATAAGAATGGAGGTGCGCAACCAAGGTAAGTGTGTTAGAACCCCAGGGGCTGGGGGAGTAAGAAATTACCAGAGGTAAGAATCAGAAAACCCACAGGCACTGAGGTGCAGAATAGTAATCAAGCTGGCCATTCCATAGGAAACACAAGACCGTCACGGCTGGAGTTTTATGGATCTAGGACCCTTCCCAGTGGACTGCCTCACGCCATCTTTCCTCAGAAGTTATTTCAACTTCACAGACAAATTCTGTGGGATCACTTGTGGTTAAATCAGCATCATGTTCCATTCTGGTCTCAGGCAGTAACCTGGACAAGGTATCCGCTATCAAATTTTCTGCCCCTAAAAAAATCTCATATAAAAATTGTATTCTTGTAAAGTCATCACCCATTTTGAGATTCTAGCAGAAATAGTGTCAATTCCTTTAGGTTTGAAAACTTCACATAAAGCTTGTGATTGGTCCTCACTACAAATGTTCTGCCCCACAAAAATGTAATTCATTTTTTGATTGCCCAAGGAACAGCAAGAGCATCCCTTTCTATGACTATCTATATTCTCCCCCTTTTAAACTTCTCGAGATGAACATAATAGTATTTTCAGGGACAAACCCTCCTTGTTGCAAAACTGTACTTCGTCCCTTGAGACTGGCATCATCAGAGATAATCAAATCTATATTGGGATCAAAACTTTTAAGTTTGGGTGCTTGTGCCAGTCTACTTTTTACATCATTAAATTCCCTCTAACAGACAGAATTCCATGCAAAGTTAACAGCTTTCTTTAATAAATTCTCAAGTTGGAGCTGACATCAGCAAACGTTTGAACAAACTTATTATAATATTCCGCCATCCCTAGAATGCACATAAGCTCTTCCTTAGTAGTTGGAGCAGCCATGTTCTAAATGGTGTTGACAAGCTCCGCTTTGGGAATAACCACCTCACCTGTTATGGTATGACCCAGGTAATCAATGGTTTTAGTACCAAACTTAGTTTTTCCAATTTTATGGTAAGATCATGATCAGTCAACCCAAAACTTGTCTGACCCTAGCATTACGTTCTGTCTCATCTTTTCCATACACCTGCATGTCGTCTTGGTATACACAAACACCATCCACCCCATCCACATTTTTTCATTGCCGTTGGAACACTGATGCTGCCGATACTAGGCCAAAAGGCAAGCAGGCATTCCTGAAAGTTCCTAATAGCGTTACAAATGCAGTGAGGTCTTTGGACGTCTTGTCTAGCTGTACCTGATGATAGGCCAAAGTGCGGTCTATAGTGTTAAAGACCCTTGCTCCTCTTATCACCAACAACTCTGAAATATTGGGAAGGGGATATTCGTCAACCAGCACACATTTATTTAGTTGTCCGAGATCCACACATAACCTCTCAGACAACCATTAAGCTTTCAGTCTGCAACAACCGGAGCAAGTCATGCTGTTCCTTCAACCTCTTCTATTATTCCTTGAGCTTTAAGTTTCTCCAGCTCAGCCCACATTTCTTCTCTTACAGTAATGGGAACACTATGCACCTTTCTACAACTAGGCAGTGATCCTGGAATCAGTATAGTTTTATGACAATATCCTTTCATGCAGCCCAAATCTTCTCTAAAAACACATGACAATTCTTTCTCTAACGTACCTTGTAATCCTGATTCAGACAGTTTCTCTTCACCTACGTCTTTCACATCCTGAGTTTTCTTTAACATTATGGGAGGGGTGCTATTAAGATCCAGCATGACACCTAAATCCCTTTGATGTATCCAGCTTATTATGCTACCTCCCTTCTTAGAGACATATCTTGTCAGATGTATAGCGCCCTTCATATTTGATTAAGCCAACAAAATAGCCATGTAATTCAATAGGATCCCCCATATGTGCACAGTTTGTCAGGCGTCAATACAGTAATCATCTCTTCCAAGTTGCTACAAAGGAGATCTTAACCCCAGAGTCAAACAAAACTCATTCTTTTACCTTCGACTTCTACGTAATCTAAAGAGCTATTATCCCTCTTGCTTCCAACTTGCCTGCATTCCAAATCCAAGCTATCTTTGCCCTCACTTTCACTTGCATCTACTTCATTTACTTTATGTTTTAATTTCTGTAGACCCAAGCAAAATGCATGCATTGTAAGCAAAAAAGGACAAACTGCTTCAAGGGCAAAATGTGCTCTGTCATTAGCAAGATGTCCTGTCTGATCACACCTGAAACATCTTTCTCATCTTAAGATTGATTCGTCGTAACACTACAGCCTTTATATTTTTTTCTTCTTTATGTCATCCCTGACATTCTCCTTTTTACTACTTTCACACCTAATTGCACGTATGTGAGAGGACGCCTCTTTTTGCATGATTAGCCCCCACTTTTTGCCTGATGTTGATGTGTCCTACAAGTTGTAGTTCCCAGGGCCCCTGCTAACCAGGCTCCCTGGGCCAGGGCCAGAACTCTTTCCCTAAATCTGTTGTGATGCTTGGCACAATTGGATACACTCTTAATTATCGCTATAGGTCCCTAGTAAATGGGTACCCCAGTACCCAGGGCAAGAGATATTAAGTGTAGGCCCCTGGGGACAGCAGCACTGGTTGTGCCACCCCAAGGGCCCTGCACCCAGCATTGCCATTGCAGGCTGAGTGTACTGGGGCAACCCTAAAAAAGATAAACTTGACAGGCTACACTCCCTGTGTGCCCTGTCCACCATACACTGCATATTTTATGGTTAAGTCACCCTCTAAAAGGCCTTCCAGCCCTAAGGCAGGGTGCACCATAATATATGTGAGGGCATAGCTGCATGAGCAATATGCCCCCACTGTGTCCTTGCTAAACCTAGGACATAGTGAGTGAACAGAGCAGCCATTTTAAATGCATGTACTAGGCACTGGTCAAACATGAGTTCCCCAGCTACAAAATGGCCATTCTGTACCCTGGGTTGTTTGCTATCAAACAACTCAGAATATTAAATCCAAACTGATGCCAGTATTGGATTTAACCTTGAATGTACCCAGGGGCCACCTTAGAGGTGCCCCTTGCAAAACCTAACCCTAACTGGCAGAGTTGCTGGCTGGTTCCATCCAGCTACCACTCCAGACGGCCAATATACAAACCTGGGGGAGTACCATGGCTCTCTGGTTTGTAAGACAATGCCCTTCCTGGGTGGAGGAGCTAACACCCCCTCCCTCAGGAATGTGCAACACCCTGGCAGTGAGCTTCAAAGGGCTACATCCCCTGAAACTCGAGCCCCAGGCCTGCTGCTAGCAGCAGAGGGCTTCCCCTTTTATAAACCCCCACTTTTGGCTGGAGCAAAGGCGGGAAACCAGACTAAGGGTAGGAGCAGTGGCCTCACTGAGCCTGCACCACCCCTAAGGGATTGCATGCGAAGTGGACCCTCTGATTCAGATTTCTCCATCTTGGAATGGAGAGGAACAGCCAATGAGGTTTAGGGAAGTGACCCTTAACACAGGAAGTGGTCACTGTAGTGGGTGTAGCCACCCAAGGGTAAGTGCCCCATTGGACACTACGAGGTTCCCCCTAAAACGCCCACTAAATTCAGTACTTAGTGGGCTCCCCGAGACCAAGTTTTTAGATTTGAAAAGGACTCGAAGAAGATTCCAAGAAGACAAGAAAACCAGTACCAGCACCAGAGGAACCACCAGGACGAGAACTGAGGACCTGCTGCACCAGAAGAGGCGCCAAGAGCCCTGCTTGCTGCACCAGAGTCCCGACAATCACGACTACGGAGGAGCTAAACACTGGAATGACCCCAAGAAACCCAGGGAACCTCCGGGCTTCAAGGATCACCCCAGATCTCCCTCCTGAGTGGAGGCACCACTCAAGAAAAGCAAGTAAAGTGCAAAAGACCAAGAAACCAGTAAAGGACACTTTACTGAATCGCCAATATCTCCGCGACTGGAAGCTACAGCCGGACCCGACACACAGACGACAGTCCGAATGTGCCCCCAAACTGTACCAAGTTGGCACAACAAGGGGTCCCTGACACTAGCTTGGACGATGAACTGCCCACCACCTCCGCCGGTGCTAGTGCACAGGAGGCACCACCACAGGACCACAACACCAGTACCCCACCCCCTGCAGATGGAGAACCACCCCGCAAACGGTCCCTGAGATCCAGGACAAAGACAGAGAACAATGCCAAGACCCCTGCCAGGAAATGAGACCACCCTGAATGTCTTCCTTCTGTCCCACTTTGTCACCCTGTCCATCCTTAAACTGCCCTAGCTCCACTTCCTATACTTCTTTGGGCAATGCACCTGTGAGACAAATAACTGGGCTCTGCCATGGACATTCCTCCACCATCACCCCTGACCATTTTACAACCCCGTCCACTATTTATCACTGAAATAAACACCCTTGAATCACAATATAATCTGGAGTCAGTCTGTGCTTCCACAAATGTGTATTAGCAATAACTAAGGAAAATAGCAATGTCGATTGTATTGTCAACATACCGATGTCACACAGCTCGTGTCCTTGAGATAATATAGCAGAGGTCACACAGTGGGACCCACATCTGTGAAATGGAAAGGCAAAGTGACAAGTCAGGGTCCATACACTGGGTGAAAGTGACAGACTTATGATAGGTCTAACAATTGTATGAGATGTGGGAGGCAGTGATGTCTTCTTACCTGTGTCTCACTGGAAGTATTGCTGGATAACGTTTCTGTTGTCGATATCCTCTTCTTCTGCCTCCTCTTCTTCACTGTCCACAGGCTCCACAGCTGCCACAAGACCTCCTTCTGGACCATCCTCCTGCAGAAAAGGCACCTGTCGTCGCAAAGCCAAGTTGTGCAGCATACAGCAGCGCCACGATGATCTGGCACACCTTCTTTAGTGAGTAGTAGAGAGAACCACCTGTCATATGGAGGCACCGGAACCTGGCCTTCAGGAGGTCGAAGGTCCTTTCTATCACTCTCCTAGTTCCCCCATGTGCCTCATTGTAGCGTTCCTCTGCCCTTGTCCTGGGACTTGTCACTGGGGTCAGTAGCCATGACAGGTTGGGGTAACCAGAGTCACCTGCAAATGTCGAGGGAAATCTGTTAGATACACACTACCACTTAGGGACAACCCCAGACCCAGACAATTATTCACAGTGTATAGGGTCCTTGTCCTCACCTATTAGCCACACGGTGCCTCTGGAGTTGCCCCATCACGTAAGGGATGCTGCTATTCCTCAGAATGTAAGAGTCATGCACTGAGCCAGGAAGCTTGGTGCTCACATGGGAGATGTACTGGTCGGCCAAACACACCATCTGCACATTCATTGAATGGTACCTCTTCCGGTTTCTGTACACCTGTTCACTCCTGCGGGGGGGGACCAAGGCCACATGTGTCCCATCAATGGCACCTATGATGTTGGGGATATGTCCCAGGCCATAGAAGTCACCTTTCACTGTAGGCAAATCCTCCACCTGAGGGAACACAATGCAGCTGCGCATGTGTTTCAGCAGCGCAGATAACACTCTGGACAAAACGTTGGAGAACATAGGCTGGGATATCCCTGATGCTATATCCACTGTTGTTTGAAAGGAACCACTTGCCAGGAAATGGAGTACTGACAGGACTTGCACTAGAGGGGGGATTCCTGTGGGATGGCGGATAGCTGACATCAGGTCTGGCTCCAACTGGGCACACAGTTCCTGGATTAGTGGCATGATCAAGTCTTGTCGACAGGTCCGCCAGCGGTCTGTACACCGGAGGATGCCGCCATCTCCTCACCTGCCCCGGCAGACGTGCCCTATGGACGAGAACAGCGAGCACAGAGTCAGCCAACACTGAGGTAGTAAAAAAAAGAATTTTATTGCACACATTTGTCAATACGCTATGTGCCTGTCTCTGTGTATATGCAAGGCCTATATATGTGTGACGCATTAAAAATTGATGCCATGTGGCCCCCTGAAATGGCGGCTGCCTGACCTGTAATGTGGGACAAGGGGATATGAGGTAACTGCGCTGGCGTTGTACACAGTCGTGGTAGGCGGTCGAAGACCGCGGCGCAATCCTGCATTGGTTAACATTGGGCTCTATGGGTTCCAGGAGCCAATGACGGTACGCACCGCCGCGGACGTGACCGCCATTTTCTCTCTGTTCACTCACTTGATACCTGATCTTCGACAGGAGAGGACCTACACTGCAAGTGCTGCTGTGACCTCAGTCTGGAAGCGACGTTGGCTCATGTGTTTGGGGAAAGGGCCCCTGCTTTCACATCGGAGGATTTGGAGAAACTAGTGGATGGGGTCCTCCCCCAGTACACGCTACTCTACGGTCCTCCAAACAAACAGGTGAGAACACTGTGAGCATGCTGTATGGGCAATGCCTGTTTTGAGTGGTGTGGATTGAAGATACGGGGGGGAGATGAGGCCTGCATGATTGGACGGTGAGTGTATGTGCGTCAGGGCAAGGGTGGGAACGTGGGACAATGACTGTGACGGTCCAGACGGTAAAAGTTTTACATTTTCTCCTGTACTATTCCTCTAAGTCAGCGCCCACCAGAAGAAGGATATTTGGCGTGCCATCGCCAAAGACATTCGGACCCTGGGGGTCCACCACAGACGGAGCACCCACTGCCTTAAAAGATGGGAGGACCTTCGCTGCTGGAGCAAGAAGACGGCGGATGCCCAGCTGGGGATGGCCTTCCAACGTGGGAGGGGTGCCCGTCGCACCATGACCCCCCTGATGTTCTGGATCCTGGCGGTGGCGTATCCGGAGTTGGATGGGCGCTTGAGGGCATCACAGCAGCCACAAGGGGGTGAGTAAACTCTCATTCAGCTGACTCTGCGTGCATTGGAGGTGTCTGGGTGGGGGAGGTGGGCTGTGGGTACTCCTAGGCTAGTGCAAGCTTTGTAGGCAAGGACCCTTTGTGAGGCAGGCTAAGTGGCACCCCAACCCCACCAGTGGTAAGAGCCATCTACACCTAGTCAGGCTCCTGTGACTTGCATGTGTGCAGCAATCGGGCATAGGCCTTGTACCCCATGTCCCTGTGATTAATTAGGGAACTCTAAGTGCATGGCATAGTGCAGAGGGCTGCTGTGTCTGTAGTGTCCGCCGACGGTAGCGGTATTGCATGCACTGAACATGTCTTTCTTCTTTCTCCCCCCCCCCTTTTTGTGGTCTCCCTGTTCTTGTGTGCATTAGCATCATCAGGCAGAGGAGCTGTGCCACCGGAGCAGGAGGGAGCTGCATCCCACTTGGTCCTGGAAGGCGAGACAACAGAGTCTGAAGTCACCAGTTGGATGGAGGGCGAGGGGAGCTCCATGGAGGGGACAGGAGCAGAGACCAGCGACACTGACTCCTCCTCTGATGGGAGATCCCTTGCGGTGGCGGGCACCTCTGTGCCCACCGCATCTACAGGTACAGCCGCCACCCCCCCCTACCAGCACCGCCCTCCCTGCAGCCCCTCAGCATGTGTCCCGTGCTGCTCACCCAGGAAGGTGGGCATCTCCTTCGCCCCAGGCACCTCAAGCCCTGCCCCAGTCAGCCCTGCTGCCCTCAGTGAGGAGGCTATTGACCTCCTGAGATCCCTCACTGTTGGGCAGTCTACCATTCTGAATGCCATCCAGAGTGTAGAGAGGCAGTTGCAACAGACAAATGCATACCTGGAGGGCAGTCATTCTGGCCAGGCAGCCCAACAGCGAGCATTTCAGGCTCTGGCCTCTGCACTGATGGCAGCCATTGTCCCTGTGTCCAGCCTCCCCCGTCCTACTTCCTCCACCGATACCCAATCCCCAGTACCTCAGCCTATCCCAAGCACACCATCAGACCAGCATGCACACACCTCAACACACAAGGGTGGCTGTGGAAAACATAAGCACCACACATCCCACAAGCACTCACACAAGCATCATACCCATGCACACATACCAACATCCACTGCCTCCACTGTGTCCCACTGCCTCCACTATGTCCCCCTCCGCCACGTCTCCCTCCTCCCTCCCTGTCACGTCTCCACTCACACCTGCATGCACTACATCTTCAGTCACTACCTCCAACACCAGCACGCCCATCACCACACACCGCTGACGTGCACCCCACTACCATTCACACATCCCGTGTCCTCTCCCAGTGTGTCTGTGAGCCCTCCTCCCAAACTACACAAACGCAGTCACACACCCACCCAACAGCCATCCACCTCACAACAGTCTCCAGCCCATGCACCTTCACCCAAAGTCAGCATACGAACACCTCCTACAACCACTACCTCTTCTTCCACTCCCAAACCCCCTCCATCTACCCGTCCCAGTGTGTCAAAAAAGCTTTTCCTCTCAAATGTTGACCTCTTCCCTACACCTCCCCCCAGTCTGTCCCCAAGGGCCCGCCTTTCCAGGTCCCAACCCAGCACCTCAGCCACCACATCACCGGGCACAGTGGTGCCAGCAATATCCGGAGTCTGGAGTGCGCCAAGCAACAGGGCTGCCAGTGTCCCAAGGAGCAAGTCCAAGGACATTCCCCCACCTCCAAAACAGAAGAAGTTGCCCACATCCCGGAGGGAGAAGGCCAAAACACCTGCCACCAAGGGCTCAGCCAGGACAACAGTTGGGAGAGGCAAGACAACTGCGCCACCATCCAAGGTGGGGAAGGGCCTGAAAAAGAAAGGCAAGTCAACGTCGCCGCCAACCTGCACGGCGGACAAGACCGCCACCGGCACCGCCACATGCACCGCCGCCACGGACACCGCCGCCAGCACCCCAGATACTGAACCCTTCACCAACACCGCAGACACTGTGCCCTTCAGCAGCCCCGCAGTCTGTGAGCCCGCCACCAGCACCGCCGCTACTGACACCGCCGCCAGCACAGCAGTCAGTGAGCCAGCCAGCCACCTGCACCGCAGTCAGTGAGGCCCCCTCCAGAACCAGTGGAGTATCCCATCCACTACCTCAGTCCTTGGCAGGATGAAGCACTCTGGGCACCAAGATCGCATTTTGGGCCAAGTGGTCCACGGACTATATAGGTGCAGTACCTGGACTTGAATTCTTGGTGTAGATTTGTTTATAGTGTATTTAAAGTTTTGACTAATGGATTTTAGATGATTTCAATCGTTCAACTCATTTCCTTTTTTCATTGCCATCTTCCAGGGGGGGTTGGAGGGTGTAAATGTAATGTTTCAGCATGTATTGGTGTGTGTGTTGTTGTGGGTGAGGGTGGGGGTGTTGCGTGTGTGTGTCACTCTCTTTTCCCTTCCCCCTCCCCAGTGTTGTAGGTGCAGCACTCACCGTGGTCGTCGCCGCCGTCGGTCATGCTCCTGGTAGAGGAGCAGGAAGACTATCGCAGGGAGTATTTGGAGTTCAGGCTCCATGGCGTCCGGGTTCCTCGTGGGGTGTGTAGAGGTGAGTGTTTTCCCTTCCAAGTCCTGTTTCTGCCGTGTTTTTGTTCGTGTTGAATCTGCCCCGGAAAAGGTGGCGGATTGGCCTGTCATAATAGTGTGGGCGGTACATTGTCTTCCGCCTGTCTGTTGGCGGTGACCGCCATGCTGTTTGTTTCTACCGCTGTGGCGGTCGGAGTGTTAAAGTGGCTGTCTGTGTTGGCGGTTTCCGCCATGGTCATGATTCAATTTTTTCCGCCGGCCAGTTGGCGGTTTTACCGCCGATTTACCACCGACCGCCAGGGTTGTAATGAAGGCCTAAGTTTGTTACAACTTTAAAAAGTCATAACATGAAAAGTACTTTACCTATTCTAAAGATTTTGGTCTTGAACAGTATATAAAAGTCTGAAGCATTTTTATAAATTCTGGTCTCGAGTTGAGTGTGTGTGGTGCATGATTGGATTTGGGAGTACAGCAAATGCTTAGCACATCTCCAGAATAAGCCCAACTGCTCGACCAGCTACCTTAAGAAATTGGAGCATTAGGTGGTCTGATTTTTACACCTGAAGACTAACATGTGGTTGTTCGGACCCTCAGCATAGTGTACTTGGTTTTTGTACACTGCATAGAGGGCCAGCCCTCCAGCAATGTACCTCCTTAGTGTAGTCTTTCTTCATAAGCTCCACACTTTTCATAGAATGCGTAATCTTTTTAGCCATGAGTAACACCTCATCAAGGGTGGGCTCATCTCTAAACCACAGTTTTTCTTGTATTTTCTCCATGTGACACCCCACCATAAACTGGTCTCTGATCCTCTCGTCCAACATCGACCCAAACTTGCAGGAGGAAGCTAAGCATCTTGGTTCAGTACATAGTCTTCAATTCACTCGTCCTCTTTTTGCACTCTTTTCGCAACATAATAATGTTCCAGGGTGGTACTTACTTTAGGTAGATAATGTAAATCTAGTGTACATATGCAAGTTTTGAACTCATTCAGCTCTATGGAGTCACTGACTGGCACATCAGGAAGGTGGTAAAATACCTCCTGTCATTCTATTCCAAGACCGTGAAGCAGAAGTGCGGTCCTCCTCTCCGCAGTCAAAGAAGTGCCATGCACCCTTGCGTAACGCACCAACTCTTTCTTCCATTTACCCATTCGATGGGCGGATCTCCAGGACTAGACAAGAAAAACAGAGGATCCGTGACATTATGCATCATGTCTAGTGAATAATATCTATGATCCCAACTCTAAAGTACCTTATCTGTCGATACATAGCTTTTAATTAAAATATTGGACACAAATCATGTTATAGACAATTCAGCACATCATTTGAGTCAAAGTCCTATGTGAAGTCAAATTGGTCCAACAAAATATTGAGCACAATGTATCTTGGAATGGGCGTGCCTATCGCCGTGTAATCACAAGTACTCTGCCTCAAAGGAGCAATGTACGCACTCAAGGCGTACCTATCGGCATGTGCATATGGGTATTCTGTATCAAGAGAGAAATGTAAGTTAAGCCCCATATTAAGTATCATGTGCCTGGAGGGCAGTGGCTTGCCTATCGCCGTGTAATTACAGGTACAGGCACACAAGATTTCTGGGGTGAGCTTATCGCCGTGTAATGCACACTGCATTCACAAAATACTACAGCGTGTGTATCACTATGAAAATAGTCGATTCCCAGGCCAGACACACCGCGTGGCATGCCTGCCACCATTCAACTTCTAGATGAGGCACAGAATATCACAGGCCTATTGCCGTGAGACAACTCACTGCTGTTGGAATGGAAGCTGATGTGCAACTCACTGCTCTTGGAATGGAAGCTTGATGTGAAAACTCACTGCTGTTGGAATGGAAGCTTGATGTGCAACTCACTGCTGTTGGAATGGAAGCTGATGTGATGAATACCCCTGCTGCAATGCAAGTCAATGCTGGTGAGCAAAACAGCCACCTTGACGTCTGTGGACGTAGTTCTCCGAGGGAGGTTGGGCTTGATCACCTCACCCCAGCCAATGTAACCTGAAGCAACTCTCAATGCTGCCTGCCTCACGCATACAAAGAAATGCTCTATGGTGTCTCGTACGTCGTCACAAGAGTGACATTGATTTTGTATTCTACCATGCACAATTGCCGAAGAGCTTATTATGCACACCGCCAGCAACGTTAATGTACGTTATGCTTCTATCTAGAAGGATTGGGGGCTTTCACATGCAGCAGCACACTTCCAATAAGAGTAAGCAGTTCCTTCAAACTGATGCAAAGAGTGACGATGAGACCAGCATCGTAGGGTATCTTCCCCAGGTCATGAAAGTAGAGCCACACCATGAAGTAATAAAGTGGAACGTAGAAGATGTTGAGCCGGCCGTTCCAGTGCTACGGAGGAGTACTGGTCAAGAAGTGTTGCAGCCAGTACTGGAGACAGATGCTGTATTCGGCATCTTCTTACAGGAACGACAGCCTGGCACTCCTCCTCAGGGGAAGCCACCTGTCACTCGGTTCAAACCTCAGCATCCCTCAGACTCTCTACAAGAAAACGATTCTGGTGCTGCCCAGGTCACCGCCCATGCCAGATACCACAGTCTTTCCTGTCTGCACTTAGTTTAAAAGTGGAAAACGGCAGAACACGAGACTCCTTGTCACTGACTATGAATCCAAACCGGCTGCTGAGCAGGTGCATGAGGAGTACATAAAGACGACAAGATATCCTTAAATAATACCACACGTCAGCATATATCTCAAATATAATGCTAATATTTATCTGTGGGTGTATTCTTTTGTTCTATTGGAGTTCTTGATTCGCTAAACACGACATGCATCAAAGTAAGATCCCTGCACGTTAATTAGCCAAATACATGTGGAAATATATGATTTTACCTATCACTTATTCACAAAACACAAAATAAATATGGATAAATACTGGTAAGATGGCCAAAAAATAAATATATATAAATACAGACAGAAATGTTAACAAAATAAATACCACAAAACTGGGAGCCCTAACTATATATAATCTAATACATTCCTTTATTTTGTTTATGCTACAAGTCATCAAAACTGGCCCGGCCAACAAATGTTTCGTCACAGTACGTGTGCGACCACTGACTTCATCAGGGCTGGAAAATCAACGCAAAGACAGATCCCAATTATTTCTATGTATAGTAATGACGCTTCATTCACCAAACCACAGGTGAGTGTGAAATACCTTGCTCTCACAAAGTGATGCTAAATCTTTGGTAAACCTTTAGCTGCACTATTACCAAGACTGAAAAAGCAGAAAAAACGAAAACACTATCGGAGGCGCCTGAGATCTCGTGCCTCCCTCTTTGTTGACATAAAACATCAATGTTGTGTTGTCCATTGAACACTGGTGAACGGCGAGCTTGCGGTAGGAGGGCTTCTGAGGGCGCTCAGTGCTAACACTGATATACACTGAGTTTCTTGTGCAGACTAGCAGAAGCATTGGGCTCTTGGTTCCTGAAGATGGACTGCCCAGCCTTCCATCAAGGTGTCCATGTTGAAGAAGCCTTTCTGATGGACACAGTGACAGGGCCCATTTTAACGTCTTCTGTTTTTATTGCACGTCTCCCTGCAAACTCGCTTATCCCTTTTGAACAGAGTGTAAAGTTTAGACAGGGGCAGAAGTGTTAGCAATACGTCTACCTCCGCTCTAGGCTGACATGCTTTCATTGTTCACATTATGGTCACTGCAGTTTTAAGATGGACGCATACAGTGGAGGCTAAAACATCAACAGATGAATTGAGAAGACACATTCATTGCATACTTATTTTGTCTTATTTGGACTGTAAGGGTGCCATTCTTATAAATGAGGGATGGAAATCTGCAAACATGCTATAAAACCCCCTGCTTTTGTACAGACTTTGCAACAGAACTATAAAGCCAGACGCCACGCTGATGTGCTGCAAACCTTCACTGGGGCTCCCAGACAGATGCAGAGAAGTGGCACTCAGCCCTGCACTGATTATTATTCCCAGCAAAAGCTGTGATAGACAATAGCTACTGTATCCTGTTTTCAGTGTTTATGTTTCAAGAAATCCAGTGGGTATTTTTCAATGTTTTCCAAACTTATGAGAAGCACCGGGTATCAGGGTTGATATCTTTCAGTCCAACAAAAATCTGCCAGATACTCTTTTTTCTGGTGTTTCCAAAATACATTATCAGATAACATATTTATTGGTGCAGGTTCATCTCTAACATGAGGTAATTTACATAGGTGTTTTTAATAAGATACATTTGTGCAGTTGTTGTGGAGGGAGTGTACTTCTGAGATGTGTGATCATTGATCCTTGGGGTTTCCCACCAACAAGAGAAAGCAATGGATTTCTTATCTGACCATTTGGCCACCCAAATAAAACACGGCCTGCAGAGAATCTACTCCAAAGCCAAATGTCCACATCATGTCTGGGCATTTCTTCACGCTATGAGGAAAAGGGCTGATTAGGAGGCTTCCTAGCTCAGCTCACCCTGGTCTTTCTGACCGCTGCAACCCAAAGTTTGAGACATGGCATTCTTTACCAGGGAGGCAGCCTGTGCAGATGGCGAGGAGTGAAGAAGGGCCCAGATTTCTCTTGCATGCACCTACGTCTACATCAGCTATGCCTTTATCTCTCTTCACCATTTAGTTACATTACAAAAACATCTGTTTTAGTACATGTCCTACTGAGTAAACCTAAACTCCTTCCAAACCCCCAGGGTAATAGTAACCACAATGCTGTTTACCTTGCATTGCACTGTATTTATTCAGCTATAAAATCGTGCTACCCCCTCCACCAGGTAGCAATCATTCATGCAAGGATGCATTCTTGCAAAATCTCCCTTGATCTGAGATGGAACCAGGTCCAGTCAGGTACACTACATGGGAGAGTCTCCATAGTAAGAACAACCCCCTGGCACTGTGAATCCATCCCCTCTCCCAAACATGCACAAGTTACCACCCACCCTCCGCTCCACTACACTCATAACTAGTTCTGAGCATGTTGAAGGTTCCCATGACACGTACGTGGCAGTACCATCGACAACAGCATAGAGGATGGACTGCAAATCACATTTCAAATGCCATTGGTCTGGATCAAAATTAATATTTCGAGGAAACATTTTAGGTCATTTGAGAGAAGTTCAGCTTAATGTGCAGAAAGAGGAGGTGGATCAAGTGGTAAATTTCACTCACATGCATCAGATATATACCAAGAAAACAAAACACTTCCTAACAGCAGGACATATTGTCATCAATCTGAGTACCAGGATCCTCTTCCTTCTCAACCTCCAGGGCTGATGAAGCTAATCAATTACCACCAAACAGATCGATTCACCAATGACCACATCCCTACTCAACACTCTTCCCTTTCACGCTGCAGTCAGGTCAATTCCATAAAAATCCTAACACTTCTCGGAACACAGAAATAATTCCCAAACTTGTCAAGCCCTTTCTGTTTTAAAAAGGAATACATGCAATTACATCATGTTGAAATTGCAGAAAGGAATCACTTAGAGGACAGTGCACTGCTGCCGTCTAGTGGCGAATATTCAGCAATTTTAGGTTACAACTGAAAGTGCAGATTTCTGTCTGGTGGGTTTTAACTCGTCAAAATTAGTTGAAACCGAAATCCTTACCTTAAGAACAGCTAAACAGCTATTTCCCTTGGATAAATGTATGCTATGTCATCAATCAAACAAAACTTTATTTTTAGGCTTCCTTTTCTTTGCTTCGGCTCAATTTCAGCATGCCGCTGTTAAGAAGCTATGAATGTACTATGTCAGGACTGTCCATATTGTATGCGATGGCCGTACCAGACATTGCTGTGTTTATTTTCACATTCTATGCGGTTAACATTCATAGTTCATGCACTAGACATGGGTTTTAGGAATAATTTAGGAGTAATTTTAAAGTTTCACCCTGTGTTTCTTGGTGCTTTTTGAGTGTGTTATTCATTAAGGAAAGAGGGTTCGGAGTTCCGCTGTGCCACTGCCCTCATCTAGTAGGACTAATCATGATGCGTAAACACCAGCGCACAGTTTTACTTAGTGGGTTGTGTCCAGATTGCAGATTGCTGGTGCATTGAACGAAGTCCTTGGTGGTTAGAGATCCCACCCCTGCGGATTGTGACTCCTGGCGTCCAACGTGGATCTTCCCCTAATCATCTGGTTTCTAGAGAGGCAAAAACAAAAAAATTACAAACATACAAAGATTTCCTTGTAATCGTTCCCCCCTCAGATTAAATGGGCTGTGGTGAAGCTTGTGCTGTCATAGAGGTGGATAAATGTCTCTTTCTCTGGAGTTCACACTTGGGTAACGAGACTCAGCACTACCAGATTACTCGAGGGTTTTTAAGGAGTTGTTCACAGGGTCATAGGAGGTGGAGGCCACTTCCTCTGAGGAAGACGGTTTTTTGCTAATTCAGCAGCATACAGATGGTGTTTGCACACTTTCTTCTCATTTTGAGGGGGTGCTCTCTGGACAGATTTATCCTGAACTAAGAGGGTGTCAACTGCCTTTGAATTTTATAGCCATCTCACAAGCCTTCCCTCACAATGTTTATTCACTTGTTGAGCACCGTCCTTTAATATTGGTTGCTTTGTTGACAATGCTTGTTGGTTTCTAACTACTGCTTACCAATGCTTGTTTGTTTGCCACCTCCACTTGCACCCAACACATTGCAGGAAGGTATTTCCTGTCTGCCACGTTCCTCTGCAATCACAAAGCCATGTGCTAGACCCCCGGGGCTGCGCATCTTCAGAGCATCCCAGCGCGTCTCCATGACAGCAGCTGCTTTCACTCGACTCTAGGCTCGGCTGGCTCTTTCCTGCTCGTGTTTCGACCCTGCAGAGGATTCCGCAGGGGGAGCAGCCGAGCGCCTTGACGCCTGCGGGGAGATTATTGTGTCTGACTTTGCATTGCGCTTACCGCTATTTCCGTTTTCCTGACTAATAAGTCAGTCGCGGCTTGCGTGAAGCAGAAGGGGCGCCAATTAAAAATGAACACTTACTTTACTGCTGCGCGGAGCTCTGCTTCTATCCTCCGTCTCTGCAGGCGGAGGCTCCCAGCCTTCTATGCACCAACCCTGACCCTGCTCAGAGCAGCATTAGGATTGGCTGGCAGCGCCCAGCCAGGGGTCTCTCCTCCATCGCTGCAGGCGGGCGCCGGCTCCCAGCCTTCTATGCACCAACCCTGACCCTGCTCAGAGCAGCATTAGGATTGGCCGGGAGCACCCAGCCAGGGGTCTCTCCTCCATCGCTGCAGGCGGGCGCCGGCTCCCAGCCTTCTATGCACCAACCCTGACCCTGCTCAGAGCAGCATTAGGATTGGCCGGGAGCGCCCAGCCAGGGGTCTCTCCTCCATCGCTGCAGGCAGGAGCCGGCTCCCAGCCTGCCCTGCGCCAACCCTGACCCTGCTCAGAGCAGCATTAGGATTGTCTGGGAGCGCCCAGCCAGGGGTCTCTCCTCCATCGCTGCAGGCGGGCGCCGGCTCCCAGCCTTCTATGCACCAACCCTGACCCTGCTCAGAGCAGCATTAGGATTGGCCGGGAGCGCCCAGCCAGGGGTCTCTCCTCCATCGCTGCAGGCGGGCGCCGGCTCCCAGCCTTCTATGCACCAACCCTGACCCTGCTCAGAGCAGCATTAGGATTGGCTGGCAGCGCCCAGCCAGGGGTCTCTCCTCCATCGCTGCAGGCGGGCGCCGGCTCCCAGCCTTCTATGCACCAACCCTGACCCTGCTCAGAGCAGCATTAGGATTGGCCGGGAGCGCCCAGCCAGGGGTCTCTCCTCCATCGCTGCAGGCGGGCGCCGGCTCCCAGCCTTCTATGCACCAACCCTGACCCTGCTCAGAGCAGCATTAGGATTGGCAGGGAGCGCCCAGCCAGGGGTCTCTCCTCCATCGCTGCAGGCGGGCGCCGGCTCCCAGCCTTCTATGCACCAACCCTGACCCTGCTCAGAGCAGCATTAGGATTGGCCGGGAGCGCCCAGCCAGGGGTCTCTCCTCCATCGCTGCAGGCGGGCGCCGGCTCCCAGCCTTCTATGCACCAACCCTGACCCTGCTCAGAGCAGCATTAGGATTGGCTGGGAGCGCCCAGCCAGGGGTCTCTCCTCCATCGCTGCAGGCGGGCGCCGGCTCCCAGCCTTCTATGCACCAACCCTGACCCTGCTCAGAGCAGCATTAGGATTGGCTGGGAGCGCCCAGCCAGGGGTCTCTCCTCCATCGCTGCAGGCGGGCGCCGGCTCCCAGCCTTCTATGCACCAACCCTGACCCTGCTCGGAGCAGCATTAGGATTGGCCGGGAGCGCCCAGCCAGGGGTCTCTCCTCCATCACTGCAGGCGGGCGCCGGCTCCCAGCCTTCTATGCACCAACCCTGACCCTGCTCGGAGCAGCATTAGGATTGGCCGGGAGCGCCCAGCCAGGGGTCTCTCCTCCATCACTGCAGGCGGGCACCGGCTCCCAGCCTGCCAAGCGCCAATCCTGACGATGCTCAGAGCAGCATTAGGATTGTCCGGGAGCGCCCAGCCAGGGGTCTCTCCTCCATCGCTGCAGGCGGGCGCCGGCTCCCAGCCTGCCCTGCGCCAATCCTGACCCTGCTCAGAGCAGCATTAGGATTGGCTGGCAGCGCCCAGCCAGGGTTCTCTCTTCCATCGCTGAGGGCAGGCACCGGCTCCCAGCCTTCTATGCACCAACCCTGACCCTGCTCAGAGCAGCATTAGGATTGTCTGGGAGCGCCCAGCCAGGGTTCTCTACTCCATCGCTGCAGGCGGGCGCCGGCTCCCAGCCTTCTATGCACCAACCCTGACCCTGCTCAGAGCAGCATTAGGATTGGCTGGGAGCGCCCAGCCAGGGGTCTCTCCTCCATCGCTGCAGGCGGGTGCCGGCTCCCAGCCTGCCCTGCGCCAACCCTGACCCTGCTCAGAGCAGCATTAGGATTGGCTGGGAGCGCCCAGCCAGGGGTCTCTCCTCCATCGCTGCAGGCGGGCGCCGGCTCCCAGCCTGCCCTGCGCCAATCCTGACCCTGCTCAGAGCAGCATTAGGATTGGCCGGGAGCGCCCAGCCAGGGGTCTCTCCTCCATCGCTGCAGGCGGGCGCCGGCTCCCAGCCTTCTATGCACCAACCCTGACCCTGCTCAGAGCAGCATTAGGATTGGCTGGGAGCGCCCAGCCAGGGGTCTCTCCTCCATCGCTGCAGGCAGGCGCCGGCTCCCAGCCTTCTATGCACCAACCCTGACCCTGCTCAGAGCAGCATTAGGATTGGCTGGGAGCGCCCAGCCAGGGGTCTCTCCTCCATCGCTGCAGGCGGGCGCCGGCTCCCAGCCTGCCCTGCGCCAATCCTGACGCTGCTCAGAGCAGCATTAGGATTGGCTGGCAGCGCCCAGCCAGGGTTCTCTCTTCCGTCGCTGAGGGCAGGCACCGGCTCCCAGCCTTCTATGCACCAACCCTGACCCTGCTCAGAGCAGCATTAGGATTGGCCGGGAGCGCCCAGCCAGGGGTCTCTCCTCCATCGCTGCAGGCGGGCGCCGGCTCCCAGCCTTCTATGCACCAACCCTGACCCTGCTCAGAGCAGCATTAGGATTGGCTGGGAGCGCCCAGCCAGGGGTCTCTCCTCCATCGCTGCAGGCGGGCGCCGGCTCCCAGCCTTCTATGCACCAACCCTGACCCTGCTCAGAGCAGCATTAGGATTGGCTGGGAGCGCCCAGCCAGGGGTCTCTCCTCCATCGCTGCAGGCGGGCGCCGGCTCCCAGCCTGCCCTGCGCCAATCCTGACCCTGCTCAGAGCAGCATTAGGATTGGCCGGGAGCACCCAGCCAGGGGTCTCTCCTCCATCGCTGCAGGCGGGCGCCGGCTCCCAGCCTTCTATGCACCAACCCTGACCCTGCTCAGAGCAGCATTAGGATTGGCCGGGAGCACCCAGCCAGGGGTCTCTCCTCCATCGCTGCAGGCGGGCGCCGGCTCCCAGCCTTCTATGCACCAACCCTGACCCTGCTCAGAGCAGCATTAGGATTGGCCGGGAGCGCCCAGCCAGGGGTCTCTCCTCCATCGCTGCAGGCGGGCGCCGGCTCCCAGCCTTCTATGCACCAACCCTGACCCTGACCCTGCTCAGAGCAGCATTAGGATTGGCTGGGAGCGCCCAGCCAGGGGTCTCTCCTCCATCGCTGCAGGCGGGCGCCGGCTCCCAGCCTTCTATGCACCAACCCTGACCCTGCTCAGAGCAGCATTAGGATTGGCTGGGAGCGCCCAGCCAGGGGTCTCTCCTCCATCGCTGCAGGCGGGCGCCGGCTCCCAGCCTTCTATGCACCAACCCTGACCCTGCTCGGAGCAGCATTAGGATTGGCCGGGAGCGCCCAGCCAGGGGTCTCTCCTCCATCGCTGCAGGCGGGCGCCGGCTCCCAGCCTTCTATGCACCAACCCTGACCCTGCTCAGAGCAGCATTAGGATTGGCCGGGAGCGCCCAGCCAGGGGTCTCTCCTCCATCGCTGCAGGCGGGCGCCGGCTCCCAGCCTTCTATGCACCAACCCTGACCCTGCTCAGAGCAGCATTAGGATTGGCCGGGAGCGCCCAGCCAGGGGTCTCTCCTCCATCGCTGCAGGCGGGCGCCGGCTCCCAGCCTTCTATGCACCAACCCTGACCCTGCTCAGAGCAGCATTAGGATTGGCTGGGAGCGCCCAGCCAGGGGTCTCTCCTCCATCGCTGCAGGCGGGCGCCGGCTCCCAGCCTTCTATGCACCAACCCTGACCCTGCTCAGAGCAGCATTAGGATTGGCTGGGAGCGCCCAGCCAGGGGTCTCTCCTCCATCGCTGCAGGCGGGCGCCAGCTCCCAGCCTTCTATGCACCAACCCTGACCCTGCTCGGAGCAGCATTAGGATTGGCCGGGAGCGCCCAGCCAGGGGTCTCTCCTCCATCGCTGCAGGCGGGCGCCGGCTCCCAGCCTTCTATGCACCAACCCTGACCCTGCTCAGAGCAGCATTAGGATTGGCTGGGAGCGCCCAGCCAGGGTTCTCTCTTCCGTCGCTGAGGGCAGGCACCGGCTCCCAGCCTTCTATGCACCAACCCTGACCCTGCTCAGAGCAGCATTAGGATTGGCCGGGAGCGCCCAGCCAGGGGTCTCTCCTCCATCGCTGCAGGCGGGCGCCGGCTCCCAGCCTGCCCTGCGCCAATCCTGACCCTGCTCAGAGCAGCATTAGGATTGGCAGGGAGCGCCCAGCCAGGGGTCTCTCCTCCATCGCTGCAGGCGGGCGCCGGCTCCCAGCCTTCTATGCACCAACCCTGACCCTGCTCAGAGCAGCATTAGGATTGGCTGGGAGCGCCCAGCCAGGGGTCTCTCCTCCATCGCTGCAGGCGGGCGCCGGCTCCCAGCCTGCCCTGCGCCAATCCTGACGCTGCTCAGAGCAGCATTAGGATTGGCTGGCAGCGCCCAGCCAGGGTTCTCTCTTCCGACGCTGAGGGCAGGCACCGGCTCCCAGCCTTCTATGCACCAACCCTGACCCTGCTCAGAGCAGCATTAGGATTGGCCGGGAGCGCCCAGCCAGGGGTCTCTCCTCCATCGCTGCAGGTGGGCGCCGGCTCCCAGCCTTCTATGCACCAACCCTGACCCTGCTCAGAGCAGCATTAGGATTGGCTGGGAGCGCCCAGCCAGGGGTCTCTCCTCCATCGCTGCAGGCGGGCGCCGGCTCCCAGCCTTCTATGCACCAACCCTGACCCTGCTCAGAGCAGCATTAGGATTGGCTGGGAGCGCCCAGCCAGGGGTCTCTCCTCCATCGCTGCAGGCGGGCGCCGGCTCCCAGCCTTCTATGCACCAACCCTGACCCTGCTCGGAGCAGCATTAGGATTGGCCGGGAGCGCCCAGCCAGGGGTCTCTCCTCCATCGCTGCAGGCGGGCGCCGGCTCCCAGCCTTCTATGCACCAACCCTGACCCTGCTCAGAGCAGCATTAGGATTGGCTGGGAGCGCCCAGCCAGGGTTCTCTCTTCCGTCGCTGAGGGCAGGCACCGGCTCCCAGCCTTCTATGCACCAACCCTGACCCTGCTCAGAGCAGCATTAGGATTGGCCGGGAGCGCCCAGCCAGGGGTCTCTCCTCCATCGCTGCAGGCGGGCGCCGGCTCCCAGCCTTCTATGCACCAACCCTGACCCTGCTCAGAGCAGCATTAGGATTGGCAGGGAGCGCCCAGCCAGGGGTCTCTCCTCCATCACTGCAGGCGGGCGCCGGCTCCCAGCCTGCCCTGCGCCAATCCTGACGATGCTCAGAGCAGCATTAGGATTGGCCGGGAGCGCCCAGCCAGGGGTCTCTCCTCCATCGCTGCAGGCGGGCGCCGGCTCCCAGCCTGCCCTGCGCCAATCCTGACCCTGCTCAAAGCAGCATTAGGATTGGCTGGCAGCGCCCAGCCAGGGTTCTCTCTTCCATCGCTGAGGGCAGGCACCGGCTCCCAGCCTTCTATGCACCAACCCTGACCCTGCTCAGAGCAGCATTAGGATTGTCTGGGAGCGCCCAGCCAGGGTTCTCTACTCCATCGCTGCAGGCGGGCGCCGGCTCCCAGCCTTCTATGCACCAACCCTGACCCTGCTCAGAGCAGCATTAGGATTGGCAGGGAGCACCCAGCCAGGGGTCTCTCCTCCATCGCTGCAGGCGGGCGCCGGCTCCCAGCCTTCTATGCACCAACCCTGACCCTGCTCAGAGCAGCATTAGGATTGGCTGGCAGCGCCCAGCCAGGGGTCTCTCCTCCATCGCTGCAGGCGGGCGCCGGCTCCCAGCCTGCCCTGCGCCAATCCTGACGCTGCTCAGAGCAGCATTAGGATTGGCCGGGAGCGCCCAGCCAGGGGTCTCTCCTCCATCGCTGCAGGCGGGCGCCAGCTCCCAGCCTTCTATTCACCAACCCTGACCCTGCTCAGAGCAGCATTAGGATTGGCTGGCAGCGCCCAGCCAGGGTTCTCTCTTCCGTCGCTGAGGGCAGGCACCGGCTCCCAGCCTTCTATGCACCAACCCTGACCCTGCTCAGAGCAGCATTAGGATTGGCCGGGAGCGCCCAGCCAGGGGTCTCTCCTCCATCGCTGCAGGCAGGCGCCGGGTCCCAGCCTGCCCTGCGCCAACCCTGACCCTGCTCAGAGCAGCATTAGGATTGTCTGGGAGCACCCAGCCAGGGTTCTCTCCTCCATCGCTGCAGGCGGGCGCCGGCTCCCAGCCTTCTATGCACCAACCCTGACCCTGCTCAGAGCAGCATTAGGATTGGCCGGGAGCACCCAGCCCGGGGTCTCTTCTCCATCGCTGCAGGCGGGCGCCGGCTCCCAGCCTTCTATGCACCAACCCTGACCCTGCTCAGAGCAGCATTAGGATTGGCTGGCAGCGCCCAGCCAGGGGTCTCTCCTCCATCGCTGCAGACGGGCGCCGGCTCCCAGCCTGCCCTGCGCCAATCCTGACGCTGCTCAGAGCAGCATTAGGATTGGCCGGGAGCGCCCAGCCAGGGGTCTCTCCTCCATCGCTGCAGGCGGGCGCCGGCTTCCAGCCTTCTATGCACCAACCCTGACCGTGCTCAGAGAAGCATTAGGATTGGCTGGCAGCGCCCAGCCAGGGTTCTCTCTTCCGTCGCTGAGGGCAGGCACCGGCTCCCAGCCTTCTATGCACCAACCCTGACCCTGCTCAGAGCAGCATTAGGATTGGCCGGGAGCGCCCAGCCAGGGGTCTCTCCTCCATCGCTGCAGGCAGGCGCCGGCTCCCAGCATGCCCTGCGCCAACCCTGACCCTGCTCAGAGCAGCATTAGGATTGGCCGGGAGCGCCCAGCCAGGGGTCTCTCCTCCATCGCTGCAGGCGGGCGCCGGCTCCCAGCCTTCTATGCACCAACCCTGACCCTGCTCAGAGCAGCATTAGGATTGGCTGGGAGCGCCCAGCCAGGGGTCTCTCCTCCATCGCTGCAGGCGGGCGCCGGCTCCCAGCCTGCCCTGCGCCAACCCTGACCCTGCTCAGAGCAGCATTAGGATTGGCTGGGAGCGCCCAGCCAGGGGTCTCTCCTCCATCGCTGCAGGCAGGCGTCGGCTCCCAGCCTGCCCTGCGCCAACCCTGACCCTGCTCAGAGCAGCATTAGGATTGGCCGGGAGCGCCCAGCCAGGGGTCTCTCCTCCATCGCTGCAGGCGGGCGCCGGCTCCCAGCCTTCTATGCACCAACCCTGACCCTGCTCAGAGCAGCATTAGGATTGGCTGGGAGCGCCCAGCCAGGGGTCTCTCCTCCATCGCTGCAGGGGGGCGCCGGCTCCCAGCCTTCTATGCACCAACCCTGACCCTGCTCAGAGCAGCATTAGGATTGGCTGGGAGCGCCCAGCCAGGGGTCTCTCCTCCATCGCTGCAGGCGGGCGCCGGCTCCCAGCCTGCCCTGCGCCAACCCTGACCCTGCTCAGAGCAGCATTAGGATTGGCTGGGAGCGCCCAGCCAGGGGTCTCTCCTCCATCGCTGCAGGCGGGCGCCGGCTCCCAGCCTTCTATGCACCAACCCTGACCCTGCTCAGAGCAGCATTAGGATTGGCCGGGAGCGCCCAGCCAGAGGTCTCTCCTCCATCGCTGCAGGCAGGCGCCGGCTCCCAGCCTTCTATGCACCAACCCTGACCCTGCTCAGAGCAGCATTAGGATTGGCCGGGAGCGCCCAGCCAGGGGTCTCTCCTCCATCGCTGCAGGCAGGCGCCGGCTCCCAGCCTTCTATGCACCAACCCTGACCCTGCTCAGAGCAGCATTAGGATTGGCCGGGAGCGCCCAGCCAGGGGTCTCTCCTCCATCGCTGCAGGCGGAGGCTCCCAGCCTTCTATGCACCAACCCTGACCCTGCTCAGAGCAGCATTAGGATTGGCCGGGAGCGCCCAGCCAGGGGTCTCTCCTCCATCGCTGCAGGCGGGCGCCGGCTCCCAGCCTTCTATGCACCAACCCTGACCCTGCTCAGAGCAGCATTAGGATTGGCCGGGAGCGCCCAGCCAGGGGTCTCTCCTCCATTGCTGCAGGCAGGCACCGGCTCCCAGCCTTCTATGCACCAACCCTGACCCTGCTCAGAGCAGCATTAGGATTGGCCGGGAGCGCCCAGCCAGGGGTCTCTCCTCCATCGCTGCAGGCAGGCGCCGGCTCCCAGCCTGCCCTGCGCCAACCCTGACCCTGCTCAGAGCAGCATTAGGATTGGCCGGGAGCGCCCAGCCAGGGGTCTCTCCTCCATCGCTGCAGGCGGGCGCCGGCTCCCAGCCTTCTATGCACCAACCCTGACCCTGCTCAGAGCAGCATTAGGATTGGCCGGGAGCGCCCAGCCAGGGTTCTCTCTTCCGTCGCTGAGGGCAGGCACCGGCTCCCAGCCTTCTATGCACCAACCCTGACCCTGCTCAGAGCAGCATTAGGATTGGCCGGGAGCGCCCAGCCAGGGGTCTCTCCTCCATCGCTGCAGGCGGGCGCCGGCTCCCAGCCTGCCCTGCGCCAATCCTGACGCTGCTCAGAGCAGCATTAGGATTGGCCGGGAGCGCCCAGCCAGGGGTCTCTCCTCCATCGCTGCAGGCGGGCGCCGGCTCCCAGCCTTCTATGCACCAACCCTGACCCTGCTCAGAGCAGCATTAGGATTGGCCGGGAGCGCCCAGCCAGGGGTCTCTCCTCCATCGCTGCAGGCGGGTGCCGGCTCCCAGCCTTCTATGCACCAACCCTGACCCTGCTCAGAGCAGCATTAGGATTGGCTGGGAGCGCCCAGCCAGGGGTCTCTCCTCCATCGCTGCAGGCGGGCGCCGGCTCCCAGCCTTCTATGCACCAACCCTGACCCTGCTCAGAGCAGCATTAGGATTGGCCGGGAGCGCCCAGCCAGGGGTCTCTCCTCCATCGCTGCAGGCGGGCGCCGGCTCCCAGCCTGCCCTGCGCCAATCCTGACCCTGCTCAGAGCAGCATTAGGATTGGCAGGGAGCGCCCAGCCAGGGGTCTCTCCTCCATCGCTGCAGGCGGGCGCCGGCTCCCAGCCTTCTATGCACCAACCCTGACCCTGCTCAGAGCAGCATTAGGATTGGCTGGGAGCGCCCAGCCAGGGGTCTCTCCTCCATCGCTGCAGGCGGGCGCCGGCTCCCAGCCTGCCCTGCGCCAATCCTGACGCTGCTCAGAGCAGCATTAGGATTGGCTGGCAGCGCCCAGCCAGGGTTCTCTCTTCCGTCGCTGAGGGCAGGCACCGGCTCCCAGCCTTCTATGCACCAACCCTGACCCTGCTCAGAGCAGCATTAGGATTGGCCGGGAGCGCCCAGCCAGGGGTCTCTCCTCCATCGCTGCAGGCGGGCGCCGGCTCCCAGCCTTCTATGCTCCAACCCTGACCCTGCTCAGAGCAGCATTAGGATTGGCTGGGAGCGCCCAGCCAGGGGTCTCTCCTCCATCGCTGCAGGCGGGCGCCGGCTCCCAGCCTGCCCTGCGCCAATCCTGACCCTGCTCAGAGCAGCATTAGGATTGGCAGGGAGCGCCCAGCCAGGGGTCTCTCCTCCATCGCTGCAGGCGGCCGCCGGCTCCCAGCCTGCCCTGCGCCAATCCTGACGATGCTCAGAGCAGCATTAGGATTGACAGGGAGCTCCCAGCCAGGGGTCTCTCCTCCATCGCTGCAGGCGGGCGCCGGCTCCCAGCCTTCTATGCACCAACCCTGACCCTGCTCAGAGCAGCATTAGGATTGGCCGGGAGCGCCCAGCCAGGGTTCTCTCCTCCATCGCTGCAGGCGGGCGCCGGCTCCCAGCCTGCCCTGCGCCAATCCTGACGCTGCTCAGAGCAGCATTAGGATTGGCCGGGAGCACCCAGCCAGGGGTCTCTCCTCCATCGCTGCAGGCGGGCGCCGGCTCCCAGCCTTCTATGCACCAACCCTGACCCTGCTCAGAGCAGCATTACGATTGGCTGGGAGCGCCCAGCCAGGGGTCTCTCCTCCATCGCTGCAGGCGGGCGCCGGCTCCCAGCCTGCCCTGCGCCAACCCTGACCCTGCTCAGAGCAGCATTAGGATTGGCTGGCAGCGCCCAGCCAGGGGTCTCTCCTCCGTCTCTGCAGGCGGAGGCTCCCAGCCTTCTATGCACCAACCCTGACCCTGCTCAGAGCAGCATTAGGATTGGCTGGGAGCGCCCAGCCAGGGGTCTCTCCTCCATCGCTGCAGGCGGGCGCCGGCTCCCAGCCTTCTATGCACCAACCCTGACCCTGCTCAGAGCAGCATTAGGATTGGCCGGGAGCGCCCAGCCAGGGTTCTCTCCTCCATCGCTGCAGGCGGGCGCCGGCTCCCAGCCTGCCCTGCGCCAATCCTGACGCTGCTCAGAGCAGCATTAGGATTGGCCGGGAGCACCCAGCCAGGGGTCTCTCCTCCATCGCTGCAGGCGGGCGCCGGCTCCCAGCCTTCTATGCACCAACCCTGACCCTGCTCAGAGCAGCATTAGGATTGGCTGGGAGCGCCCAGCCAGGGTTCTCTCCTCCATCGCTGCAGGCGGGCGCCGGCTCCCAGCCTTCTATGCACCAACCCTGACCCTGCTCAGAACAGCATTAGGATTGGCAGGGAGCGCCCAGCCAGGGTTCTCTCCTCCATCGCTGCAGGCGGGCGCCGGCTCCCAGCCTGCCCTGCGCCAATCCTGACGCTGCTCAGAGCAGCATTAGGATTGGCCGGGAGCACCCAGCCAGGGGTCTCTCCTCCATCGCTGCAGGCAGGTGCCGGCTCCCAGCCTGCCCTGCGCCAACCCTGACCCTGCTCAGAGCAGCATTAGGATTGTCTGGGAGCGCCCAGCCAGGGTTCTCTACTCCATCGCTGCAGGCGGGCGCCGGCTCCCAGCCTTCTATGCACCAACCCTGACCCTGCTCAGAGCAGCATTAGGATTGGCCGTGAGCACCCAGCCAGGGGTCTCTCCTCCATCGCTGCAGGCGGGCGCCGGCTCCCAGCCTTCTATGCACCAACCCTGACCCTGCTCAGAGCAGCATTAGGATTGGCTGGCAGCGCCCAGCCAGGGGTCTCTCCTCCATCGCTGCAGGCGGGCGCCGGCTCCCAGCCTGCCCTGCGCCAATCCTGACGCTGCTCAGAGCAGCATTAGGATTGGCCGGGAGCGCCCAGCCAGGGGTCTCTCCTCCATCGCTGCAGGCGGGCGCCGGCTCCCAGCCTTCTATGCACCAACCCTGACCCTGCTCAGAGCAGCATTAGGATTGGCTGGCAGCGCCCAGCCAGGGTTCTCTCTTCCGTCGCTGAGGGCAGGCACCGGCTCCCAGCCTTCTATGCACCAACCCTGACCCTGCTCAGAGCAGCATTAGGATTGGCCGGGAGCGCCCAGCCAGGGGTCTCTCCTCCATCGCTGCAGGCAGGCGCCGGCTCCCAGCCTGCCCTGCGCCAACCCTGACCCTGCTCAGAGCAGCATTAGGATTGTCTGGGAGCGCCCAGCCAGGGTTCTCTCCTCCATCGCTGCAGGCGGGCGCCGGCTCCCAGCCTTCTATGCACCAACCCTGACCCTGCTCAGAGCAGCATTAGGATTGGCCGGGAGCACCCAGCCCGGGGTCTCTTCTCCATCGCTGCAGGCGGGCGCCGGCTCCCAGCCTTCTATGCACCAACCCTGACCCTGCTCAGAGCAGCATTAGGATTGGCTGGCAGCGCCCAGCCAGGGGTCTCTCCTCCATCGCTGCAGACGGGCGCCGGCTCCCAGCCTGCCCTGCGCCAATCCTGACGCTGCTCAGAGCAGCATTAGGATTGGCCGGGAGCGCCCAGCCACGGGAGCGCCCAGCCAGGGGTCTCTCCTCCATCGCTGCAGGCGGGCGCCGGCTCCCAGCCTTCTATGCACCAACCCTGACCCTGCTCAGAGCAGCATTAGGATTGGCTGGCAGCGCCCAGCCAGGGTTCTCTCTTCCGTCGCTGAGGGCAGGCACCGGCTCCCAGCCTTCTATGCACCAACCCTGACCCTGCTCAGAGCAGCATTAGGATTGGCCGGGAGCGCCCAGCCAGGGGTCTCTCCTCCATCGCTGCAGGCAGGCGCCGGCTCCCAGCCTGCCCTGCGCCAACCCTGACCCTGCTCAGAGCAGCATTAGGATTGGCCGGGAGCGCCCAGCCAGGGGTCTCTCCTCCATCGCTGCAGGCGGGCGCCGGCTCCCAGCCTTCTATGCACCAACCCTGACCCTGCTCAGAGCAGCATTAGGATTGGCTGGGAGCGCCCAGCCAGGGGTCTCTCCTCCATCGCTGCAGGCGGGCGCCGGCTCCCAGCCTGCCCTGCGCCAACCCTGACCCTGCTCAGAGCAGCATTAGGATTGGCTGGGAGCGCCCAGCCAGGGGTCTCTCCTCCATCGCTGCAGGCAGGCGCCGGCTCCCAGCCTGCCCTGCGCCAACCCTGACCCTGCTCAGAGCAGCATTAGGATTGGCCGGGAGCGCCCAGCCAGGGGTCTCTCCTCCATCGCTGCAGGCGGGCGCCGGCTCCCAGCCTTCTATGCACCAACCCTGACCCTGACCCTGCTCAGAGCAGCATTAGGATTGGCTGGGAGCGCCCAGCCAGGGGTCTCTCCTCCATCGCTGCAGGCAGGAGCCGGCTCCCAGCCTGCCCTGCGCCAACCCTGACCCTGCTCAGAGCAGCATTAGGATTGGCTGGGAGCGCCCAGCCAGGGGTCTCTCCTCCATCGCTGCAGGCGGGTGCCGGCTCCCAGCCTGCCCTGCGCCAACCCTGACCCTGCTCAGAGCAGCATTAGGATTGGCTGGGAGCGCCCAGCCAGGGTTCTCTCTTCCGTCGCTGAGGGCAGGCACCGGCTCCCAGCCTTCTATGCACCAACCCTGACCCTGCTCAGAGCAGCATTAGGATTGGCCGGGAGCGCCCAGCCAGGGGTCTCTCCTCCATCGCTGCAGGCGGGCGCCGGCTCCCAGCCTTCTATGCACCAACCCTGACCCTGCTCAGAGCAGCATTAGGATTGGCTGGCAGCGCCCAGCCAGGGGTCTCTCCTCCATCGCTGCAGGCAGGCGCCGGCTCCCAGCCTTCTATGCACCAACCCTGACCCTGCTCAGAGCAGCATTAGGATTGGCTGGGAGCGCCCAGCCAGGGGTCTCTCCTCCATCGCTGCAGGCAGGCGCCGGCTCCCAGCCTGCCCTGCGCCAACCCTGACCCTGCTCAGAGCAGCATTAGGATTGGCTGGGAGCGCCCAGCCAGGGGTCTCTCCTCCATCGCTGCAGGCGGGTGCCGGCTCCCAGCCTGCCCTGCGCCAACCCTGACCCTGCTCAGAGCAGCATTAGGATTGGCTGGGAGCGCCCAGCCAGGGGTCTCTCCTCCATCGCTGCAGGCGGGTGCCGGCTCCCAGCCTTCTATGCACCAACCCTGACCCTGCTCAGAGCAGCATTAGGATTGGCTGGCAGCGCCCAGCCAGGGTTCTCTCTTCCGTCGCTGAGGGCAGGCACCGGCTCCCAGCCTTCTATGCACCAACCCTGACCCTGCTCAGAGCAGCATTAGGATTGGCCGGGAGCGCCCAGCCAGGGGTCTCTCCCCCATCGCTGCAGGCGGGCGCCGGCTCCCAGCCTTCTATGCACCAACCCTGACCCTGCTCAGAGCAGCATTAGGATTGGCTGGCAGCGCCCAGCCAGGGTTCTCTCTTCCGTCGCTGAGGGCAGGCACCGGCTCCCAGCCTTCTATGCACCAACCCTGACCCTGCTCAGAGCAGCATTAGGATTGGCCGGGAGCGCCCAGCCAGGGGTCTCTCCTCCATCGCTGCAGGCGGGCGCCGGCTCCCAGCCTGCCCTGCGCCAATCCTGACCCTGCTCAGAGCAGCATTAGGATTGGCAGGGAGCGCCCAGCCAGGGGTCTCTCCTCCATCGCTGCAGGTGGGCGCCGGCTCCCAGCCTTCTATGCACCAACCCTGACCCTGCTCAGAGCAGCATTAGGATTGGCTGGGAGCGCCCAGCCAGGGGTCTCTCCTCCATCGCTGCAGGCGGGCGCCGGCTCCCAGCCTGCCCTGCGCCAATCCTGACGCTGCTCAGAGCAGCATTAGGATTGGCTGGCAGCGCCCAGCCAGGGTTCTCTCTTCCGTCGCTGAGGGCAGGCACCGGCTCCCAGCCTTCTATGCACCAACCCTGACCCTGCTCAGAGCAGCATTAGGATTGGCCGGGAGCGCCCAGCCAGGGGTCTCTCCTCCATCGCTGCAGGCGGGCGCCGGCTCCCAGCCTTCTATGCACCAACCCTGACCCTGCTCAGAGCAGCATTAGGATTGGCTGGTAGCGCCCAGCCAGGGGTCTCTCCTCCATCGCTGCAGGCGGGCGCCGGCTCCCAGCCTGCCCTGCGCCAATCCTGACCCTGCTCAGAGCAGCATTAGGATTGGCCGGGAGCGCCCAGCCAGGGGTCTCTCCTCCATCACTGCAGGCGGGCGCCGGCTCCCAGCCTGCCCTGCGCCAATCCTGACGATGCTCAGAGCAGCATTAGGATTGGCCGGGAGCGCCCAGCCAGGGGTCTCTCCTCCATCGCTGCAGGCGGGCGCCGGCTCCCAGCCTGCCCTGCGCCAATCCTGACGCTGCTCAGAGCAGCATTAGGATTGGCCGGGAGCACCCAGCCAGGGGTCTCTCCTCCATCGCTGCAGGCGGGCGCCGGCTCCCAGCCTTCTATGCACCAACCCTGACCCTGCTCAGAGCAGCATTAGGATTGGCCGGGAGCGCCCAGCCAGGGGTCTCTCCTCCATCGCTGCAGGCGGGCGCCGGCTCCCAGCCTTCTATGCACCAACCCTGACCCTGCTCAGAGCAGCATTAGGATTGGCTGGGAGCGCCCAGCCAGGGGTCTCTCCTCCATCGCTGCAGGCGGGCGCCGGCTCCCAGCCTTCTATGCACCAACCCTGACCCTGCTCAGAGCAGCATTAGGATTGGCCGGGAGCGCCCAGCCAGGGGTCTCTCCTCCATCGCTGCAGGCGGGCGCCGGCTCCCAGCCTGCCCTGCGCCAATCCTGACCCTGCTCAGAGCAGCATTAGGATTGGCAGGGAGCGCCCAGCCAGGGGTCTCTCCTCCATCGCTGCAGGCGGGCGCCGGCTCCCAGCCTTCTATGCACCAACCCTGACCCTGCTCAGAGCAGCATTAGGATTGGCTGGGAGCGCCCAGCCAGGGGTCTCTCCTCCATCGCTGCAGGCGGGCGCCGGCTCCCAGCCTGCCCTGCGCCAATCCTGACGCTGCTCAGAGCAGCATTAGGATTGGCTGGCAGCGCCCAGCCAGGGTTCTCTCTTCCGTCGCTGAGGGCAGGCACCGGCTCCCAGCCTTCTATGCACCAACCCTGACCCTGCTCAGAGCAGCATTAGGATTGGCCGGGAGCGCCCAGCCAGGGGTCTCTCCTCCATCGCTGCAGGCGGGCGCCGGCTCCCAGCCTTCTATGCACCAACCCTGACCCTGCTCAGAGCAGCATTAGGATTGGCTGGGAGCGCCCAGCCAGGGGTCTCTCCTCCATCGCTGCAGGCGGGCGCCGGCTCCCAGCCTGCCCTGCGCCAATCCTGACCCTGCTCAGAGCAGCATTAGGATTGGCAGGGAGCGCCCAGCCAGGGGTCTCTCCTCCATCGCTGCAGGCGGGTGCCGGCTCCCAGCCTGCCCTGCGCCAATCCTGACGATGCTCAGAGCAGCATTAGGATTGGCAGGGAGCGCCCAGCCAGGGGTCTCTCCTCCATCGCTGCAGGCGAGCGCGGGCTCCCAGCCTGCCCTGCGCCAATCCTGACCCTGCTCAGAGCAGCATTAGGATTGGCCGGGAGCGCCCAGCCAGGGGTCTCTCCTCCATCGCTGCAGGCGGGCGCCGGCTCCCAGCCTGCCCTGCGCCAATCCTGACCCTGCTCAGAGCAGCATTAGGATTGGCAGGGAGCGCCCAGCCAGGGGTCTCTCCTCCATCGCTGCAGGCGGGCGCCGGCTCCCAGCCTGCCCTGCGCCAATCCCGACGCTGCTCAGAGCAGCATTAGGATTGTCCGGGAGCGCCCAGCCAAGGGTCTCTCCTCCATCGCTGCAGGCGGGCGCCGGCTCCCAGCCTGCCCTGCGCCAATCCGGACGCTGCTCAGAGCAGCATTAGGATTGGCAGGGAGCGCCCAGCCAGGGGTCTCTCCTCCATCGCTGCAGGCGGGCACCGGCTCCCAGCCTGCCCTGCGCCAATCCTGACCCTGCTCAGAGCAGCATTAGGATTGGCCGGGAGCGCCCAGCCAGGGGTCTCTCCTCCATCGCTGCAGGCGGGCGCCGGCTCCCAGCCTGCCCTGCGCCAATCCTGACCCTGCTCAGAGCAGCATTAGGATTGGCAGGGAGCGCCCAGCCAGGGGTCTCTCCTCCATCGCTGCAGGCGGGCGCGGGCTCCCAGCCTGCCCTGCGCCAATCCTGACGCTGCTCCGATCAGCATTAGGATTGGCTTGCAGCGCCCAGGAAGACTGGGGGCCTGTGCAGGGTCTCTGCAGCCCAGCAACTCGGTTGCTGGGCTGGAGAGAGCCGACTGCGCATGTGCGTTTGGCCGGCCCAAGACGGCCGGCCAAACACATATGCGCTCTGAGGGGGGAGTGCTGTGCACTCCCCTTAATGCTCGTCAGCCCCCGTGGCCCGCCCCTTTCACCAAAAAACGTTAATAATACAGTTTATTATAGTTTTTTCGGAAAAGGTTTGCAGCTACCGCTGCTGGCAGGGAGGCGGCGCTCCTCCGCCCTTATGGAGGAGCCACCCCTGTTATTAGTCAATGCGATTTTTAACAGAAATAGTAAACATTCTGGGCTGGACCAGGCAGCAAAGGCGTTCCGGTGTTTTCTCTTCCCTCTCGTCCCACTTCCCTTCCCTTTCGGTACACCTGCCGCGACTCCTGTGACAGACCAGTAGTATCGAGAGGTGTTCTGGGAGGACAGGGGGTTATTCATTGTCGCTGCAGAAATCCTGCTTTTCAGGTGAGCGGACCTGACAACAAGGATCCCCAATACAAACACTCCTTCTGCACACACTTCACAGACTTCCAAAAGATTGCATTTTAAAGAGGTTTCAGTTTTGAGACAAGAGTGCCTTCCTCACCTAACCAGAAGGTAGTGGTTCAACACACACAAGGACCAAAGGAAAAGCCTTTGAGAATGATGTCTAAGGTACTTCATAGCTTTATCTTTCTGAGGCTTTATTCTCACATGACAAGCAGCAGAAGCTGAGGTGAGATGGGCTCTTGGAGGGGTGACAGCCATGGGACTCTCACCTCACTGGCTATATTTGGGCTCTTTTGGAATGAGGTGACAAGGCTTCCAATGTGATAATGTTTTAAGACCTTCCAAGCGTAATTTGCATTCATACTGCTTTTTTACAGATACTGTAGGACTCCATCATCGGTGACAGGGAAAAATCAGAGCATGGGAAAGTATTTGAAAGATCAGATGCTGGAGTAAGGTATATACAAGGACAGAAAATATTCAGCATGTGCAAGAAATGGGGCATACAGAGTTACACAGCACACTCCAGGTGAACAAACGTGAACAGTTTAAACTAAGATGGGATCATTAAGGTTGCGTCAGGTTCGGTTCACACACAGCATTAAACAGCACACTCCAGGTGTAGGAAAATGAACAGCATGTACTAAGATGGGGTCATTAAGGCAGCACCGGGGCTGGTTCACACACAGAGTTACACTCCAGGTGTATGAACATGAACAGTTAAGCAAAGATGGGATCATTAAGGTTGTGTCACGTTTCGTTCACACACAGAGTTACACAGCAGACTCCAGGTGTATGAACATGAACCGCATATACTGAGATGGGATCATTAAGGCTGCGCCTGGGCTGGTTCACACACAGATTACACAGCAGACTCCAGGTGTACGAACATGAACAGTATATACTAAGATGGGATCATTAAGGCTGCGCCGGGGCTGGTTGACACACAGTTACACAGCACACTCCAGGTATACGAACATGAACAGTATATACTAAGATGGGATCATTAAGGCTGCGCCTGGGCTGGTTCACACACAGGGTATACACAGCACACTCCATGGCCATGGTTTGTTGTTGCAGCCTTTGTCTACGACGTGCCCTCAAGGTCTTTGGCATGAATGCGGCACATGCCTCACAATCCTCGGCTGGATGGTCCATTGGAAGACAGAGAATACAGACCTCGTGGGGGTCTCTGCGCAAACTTGTGGGGGCTGTTGGGACAGAATATAAAAGGGGTATTTTCCATGTCCCCTACCTGCCCTGATTCTCTGACCACCTGGTTGGCTCTGGCGAGATCCCTCGTGGGGAAAAAAAATCAGTAGCGATGGATCTCCTTCTCTATCGCCATCCTCTTTCCAGTCTTCGGCAACGTTGATGATTTTTTTGAAAAAATTACAAAACATTCGGAAAACTCCTCCACTGTTCTTAGACCCAACGGCGCAAAGCAAAAATCTGAAGATGGCTACTACACATAGGAACAGCCGTGGTACTGCCTGACATCATACAAGAGACGGGCATACCACCAAATGGTGATCAACAACATCCACACAAAAAAAACAAGAAGGAAAAAGACAATTATGGACCTAACCACTAGACTGTGGAGTAATACAAAGCTTGTGAATCCAGACAAGTATTCATGAGGCAAAACTGCCTCCTCTGCCCGGACCTGCACAGTTACTCTGAGCATCAGAGCATCAAACCCCTTCCAGAATACAAGTACTGGCTGTGTCTGCTGGTCCAAAGAATGAAAGAATGGGGTATCACACAAACAGAATAAAGAATTTTATTTCACAAAATAGTTTCACAGATTTGAACAGACAGGCATCCTCACTGTCTCAAAAGTGCTTGATCAAAAGAGTTCCAGTGTCAGACATTTGTAGTCTCACAGCTACCAATGCAGCCAGTTTGAGAGACTGGAGCAGTGATGTCTCTGGACTGAAGGATCACAGGCAGTTTTTGGAACAACCGGAGACGTACTGTGAAGATTCATCAAGAATCTGGTGGTAACTATGTGAAGCTTTCACTTCTCGGAGGGTGCGAATGGATCATTAAACCAGGAAGGCGGACTGCTGGGTTTCAGCAGTAGGCAATGTACGGTCTCTGAGTCAGGAAAAATGCAAGTTAAGACTAGACGGCAGCAAAGAATTCTGGGAACCACATTAGCACAGCAGGGCACCAGTCAATAGATTACAGGGGCTGGTTGAGCTCGCTGGCACTCAGTCAATGTAGACTGAGATCAGTCACTGGTTAACAGAGATGGGAGAGGTCCCTGGCCATGGCAGTGACTGGCACAGCACCAGTGCAGACAGGAACAAGGTCAATGAACGCAGATGGGAGGGCTGCCAGGAACAGCATCAATAGAGGCTGGAATCAGTCAATGAGCTCTAAGAGGAGACGAGCTACTTGTTACGCTGCCAATGTACTGTAGCATCTGTCTCTAAGCAGAGAGAAGCTACCTTCAGCCATTACGTGTGGATAGGGGAAGGGCTCACAGCCATTACCAGTGAAGACTAGGAGCAGTGATGAGCTCTTATGAGGCAAGGGGTCCTAGCTACGCACCAGTGCATGTTATAATCGGTCGCTGACTGAGGGCTGTGGTAGGGGCCTTAGCTCAGCAATAGTGCATCCTGTAACCAGTCGTGGGCTAAGGGGGTGTGGTAGGGGCCCTAGCTCAGCACCAGTGCATCTTGTAACCAGTCGTGGACTGAGGGGGTGTGGTAGGGGCCCTAGCTCAGCACCAGCGCATCTTGTAATCATTCGTGGACTGAGGGGGTGTGGTAGGGGCCCTAGCTCAGCACCAGTGCATCTTGTAACCAGGGGTGGACTGAGGGGGTGTGGCAGGGGCCCTAGCTCAGCACCAGCGCATCTTGTAACCAGTCGCTGCCTGAGGGGGTGTGGCAGGGGCCCTAGCTCAGCACCAGTGCATCCTGTAACCAGTTGTGGGCTGAGGGGGTGTGGCAGGGGCCCTGGTTCAGCACCAGTGCATCCTGTAACCAGTCGCGGACTGAGGGGGTGTGGTAGGGGCCCTAGCTCAGCACCAGTGCATCTTGTAACCAGTCGCGGACTGAGGGGGTGTGGCAGGGGCCCTAGCTCAGCACCAGCGCACCTTGTAATCATTCGTGGACTGAGGGGGTGTGGTAGGGGCCCTAGCTCAGCACCAGCGCATCTTGTAACCAGTCGTGGACTGAGGGGGTGTGGTAGGGGCCCTAGCTCAGCACCAGCGCATCTTGTAATCATTCGTGGACTGAGGGGGTGTGGTAGGGGCCCTAGCTCAGCACCAGCGCATCTTGTAACCAGTCGTGGACTGAGGGGGGGTGGTAGGGGCCCTAGCTCAGCACCAGCGCATCTTGTAACCATTCGTGGACTGAGGGGGTGTGGTAGGGGCCCTAGCTCAGCACCAGTGCATCTTGTAATCATTCGTGGACTGAGGGGGTGTGGTAGGGGCCCTAGCTCAGCACCAGTGCATCTTGTAATCATTCGTGGACTGAGGGGGTGTGGCAGGGGCCCTAGCTCAGCACCAGCGCATCTTGTAACCAGTCGTGGACTGATGGTGTGTGGTAGGGGCCCTAGCTCAGCACCAGCGCATCTTGTAACCAGGGGTGGACTGAGGGGGTGTGGTAGGGGCCCTAGCTCAGCACCAGCGCATCTTGTAACCAGGGGTGGACTGAGGGGGTGTGGTAGGGGCCCTAGCTCAGCACCAGCGCATCTTGTAATCATTCGTGGACTGAGGGGGTGTGGTAGGTGCCCTAGCTCAGCACCAGTGCATCTTGTAACCAGTCGCGGACTGAGGGGGTGTGGCAGGGGCCCTAGCTCAGCACCAGCGCATCTTGTAACCAGTCGCGGACAGAAGGGGTGTGGTAGGGGCCCTAGCTATGCACAAATGCACGTTGGAACTAGTTGCTCATGAAGGGCTGTGTGAGGGCTCCTAGCTCAGCACCAGTGATCCTGGCACAGCCCTGGCTCACGCTGGATCCAGCCACACAGCTGGAGGAGAGCAGATACCTACAGCCCCTGCGTCCATCCTCTGAAGGCTACATTAGAGTCCAGCATTCCAGCCCTGAGCTGCTACCCTGATGCAAACTTCTGCTGGATGCGCCTGTACTGCAGCAGCTCCTGTGCGGACACGGACGGCTGTAGCTGTTCGGCTGCTTGCACAAAATCCTCCATCGTCAAAACCAGCTCTAGCTTCTCAGTATGCGACCCTGGGGAAGAAGCAGGGAGAGGGTGACGTTAGCCTTCATCTGATGATGATGATGGTGTAAGTGCAGAAACAATGGAGACAGTGAGGCAACAAAGTCAGGCAGAGGCAGGAAACAGCGGATCATGCTCAGGGTCACAAGGATCTCACAGCTACTTCCCAGGGACCTGAGTGGATGTTGTGATATGGGAACTATGGCCAGAGTTACAGCACAGGTAGCTAGGAAACTGTTACTGGTCAGAGTAGTTTGTACATGCTTGGACCTGTACTCAAACACCAGCATTTCTCCATCACTGAAGTGATGTTCCATCAACAAGGCAAAGAGCATTGTAGGAAGTCTGCCGTCATGAGACCCACAGTGAGACCAGCTGACACTGGAACCAGCTGATACTAAGGTCAGCTAACACTGAGACCTGCTGACACTGAGGCCTGCTGACACTGAGGCCTGCTGACACTGAGGCCTGCTGACACTGGAACCAGCTAACACTGAGGCCTTCTGACAATGAAACCTGCAGACACCAAAACCTGCTAACACCCGGTGTAAGGCAGGCAACACACCAGCAATGAACACCTAGCTCATACCTTCCTCCAGCTGCACCACCTTCCGCTTGATGGCAGACATCATGGCGTCCGAACAGAGTGCGTAGAGATCTGCTCCAGTCACCTGTGGAGGACACTTCTCAAGGGCCATAGACAGGTTTACAGATGGGTCCAGCTTAAACCTGCAGAGAAAGCAGAGCAGCACAATCTGAGAGGAGGAGGGCCAGTGAGAGTGACAAGAGGGCCGGTGAGGGCGACGAGAGGGCCGGCGAGGGCGACGAGAGGGCCGGCGAGGGCGACGAGAGGGCCGGCGAGGGCGACGAGAGGGCCAGCGAGAGTGAAGAGAGGGCCAGCGAGAGTGACGAAAGGGCCAGCGAGAGTGACGAAAGGGCCAGCAAGAGTGACGAAAGGGCCAGCAAGAGTGAAGAAAGGGCCAGCAAGAGTGAAGAAAGGGCCAGCGAAAGTGAGAAAGGGCCAGCGAAAGTGAAGAAAGGGCCAGCGAAAGTGAGAAAGGGCCAGCGAAAGTGAAGAAAGGGCCAGCGAAAGTGAAGAAAGGGCCAGCGAAAGTGAAGAAAGGGCCAGCGAGACTGACGACAGGGCCAGCGAGACTGACGACAGGGCCAGCGAGACTGACGACAGGGCCAGCGAGACTGACGACAGGGCCAGCGAGACTGACGACAGGGCCAGCGAGAGTGATGAGAGGGCCAGTGAGAGGGAAGAGCGGGCCAGCGAGACGGAAGAGAGGGCCAGCGAGAGGGAAGAGAGGGCCAGCGAGAGGGAAGAGAGGGCCAGCGAGAGTGACGAAAGGGCCAGTGAGAGTGACGAAAGGGCCAGCGAGAGTGACGAAAGGGCCAGTGAGAGTGAAGAGAGGGCCAGCAAGAGGGAAGAGCGGGCTAGAGGGCCAGTGAGAGTGAAGAGAGGGCCAGTGAGAGTGAAGAGAGGGCCAGCGAGAGTGAAGAGAGGGCCAGTGAGAGTGAAGAGAGGGCCAGCGAGAGTGAAGAGAGGGCCAGCGAGAGATAAGGAGAAAGAAGAGAAGAACGAGAGAGGTGCATCGTCCCCGTCTGCATGGAGGGCACATGGACAGGAAGTCAGGGCCAGGTCTGCATGGACGGCACATGGAGAGGGTGGTAGGGCCCCCTCTGTATGCAAGACACATGGAGAGGGCATTATGGCCCGTCTGTACGTAGGAAACACAGAGATTGTGGTAGTGCCCGTCTGTATGTAGGACACATGGAGATTGTGGTAGGGCCCGTCTGTACGTAGGACACACAGAGATTGTGGTAGGGCCCGTCTGTACGTAGGACACACAGAGATTGTGGTAGGGCCCGTCTGTACGTAGGACACACGGAGATTGTGGTAGGGCCCGTCTGTACGTAGGACACACAGAGATTGTGGTAGGGCCCGTCTGTACGTAGGACACATGGAGAGGGCAGTATGGCCCAGCTGTATGTAGGACACACGGGGAGGGTGGTAGGGCCCCGGTTTGTAAGGAGGACACATGGACTAAGGGAATAGGAGGGGTCCATCATGATCGAAGGGAAATTGCAGGTGGGGAGGTAAACTCATCTCCATGCAGGACACATGGACTAGGTGGCAGGACCCCCATCTGTATGGAGGACTGAGGGAGTGGGAAGGGACCATCACTATGGAAGGCAGTTTGGTGGTGGTTAAACTCATCCGTACGCAGGACATGTGGACTGCGTGGTGAGTCCCAGCTGTTCTAAAGGCGCACAGAGAGAATGAGCAGGCCCACCTGCAGAACGATGCATGGACTAGGTGGAGGACGGCACCATCTTCACGCTCACAGTGCGTGGAGAGACCTATCTGCTAAAAGATGACAGCAGGGAGTAAAGAACTTTCCACAGAGACATATCAGGGGTTGGGGAAAACATTTTGAGGAAAGAGCACGGATAGAGTCCCCGAGAAAAGAAACAAACAGGGAACGTAAGCAGCTCCATCTGCACGAAAGAACACATAGGCGTAGAAGGTAGAAATAATCATATGGCTGGGAAAGTGGGCAACACTGCACTGAAATTCACATGGACCAGGCCAAGAAGGCAGCATGACTAGGCTCTGCACTCACTTTCTGGTGATCGCCTTCAGCACTCGCAGCTGCGATTCACGGTCCTCGTTCACCCCTACATAGAGCAGCTTCTCGAACCTGAAAGGAACAGAAAGGATCATAGCACGTTCTGAGATACAAAGCATATTATCCAAACACCTTCCTGGCTGAGGGGGCTGAATCCCTACTCAAGCAGCAAGCACAGTTCTTGTCAGGGTTAAACACAAGCACACAAGCAACCCCCGAATTATCCTGTGCTCAGACGTCCGGTAGCTTGGAGCAGGGCAGTCCGGCTTATTTTAGAGGCAATGTGTAAAGTAAGTATGCAGCACACAAAGAGGGTTTGCTCATAATGTCTAAAAGCGGCAAGGATTCCTTTCTGTTTCGATTATATTGTATATCTTGTTTTACAAAAGAAAGTATTGAAATCTAAGATCTTTAGCTGTGCTTCGGGTTCGAGGATGTTAATCTCAGCAGGACGGAGACAGAAGTGAGACACCATGGATGCGCTGGAAGGCAACCAGAGCTGAGGAAGCCAGAGCCGCACTGATCACCGAACAAGGGCAGCGATCCAGGAGTCGAACCCGCACCCCTTGGTACCAATAGCCCCATTACCTTTCAGTGTCTGGATCTCCACCCGCCAGCCGCAGGAATACGGGGAATGCACGTCCACTGTCTGGGGTCGTTGTAACAGCCAGTGTCCAACCAGAGATGTCCGAGAAGGATCCCACAGTGCGCCAAACCCGAGGAGACATCCGCTCTACTGTTGCACAACGTCCTTTCTAGCTCTGAGCTGAGCCATTATTTCAGCTTCCAACCCCTGAGGTGATAAGTTGTCCTTTTCTGAAACTGAGGTCTGGTGGTAACCTAGCACCTGACAGACTGTTTGACTGATTCTAGCGCCTACCACAAGGACTGACTATAGTACAATCTTCACTTCAAATAAAGTTACTTCAGTCTACAGTTTTGTATTCTCAAATGGCATGTTGTCTGAAACAGCGTCCTCTATAATCATAAAATCCGTCCAGCATGAAAAACTGACCTTAACTTAATCTTTCTGATTCACACCTCCACTTTTTTTCTTTTAAATTACCCTCTTCTCCCTCTCCCTCTCCCATCCTCCACATGCCTTTTCTATCTGGATATAAGCTTCTCTAAGTCTATCATAAGTTTGCTTTAATCTCTAATAACGTATTTCTGCAATTCATGCGCAACTCATTTCACAGATCACAACCTTTCCTTTTTGGAAAACCTAGAACCTGACAACACCTAATCTGCTGTAGCCCATCTGTTAACCCACCAAGCAGCTGCGTAAACTCACGCACCTCCCGAACTGATGAAAACACCAAACTTCTATTAATGTTTTCTGTCACAGAGAAGATGATTTGAATGTATGGAATGGTCGTTTGAGCATTACAAGACCAATCCCAATAACACTGGACTAACCATGGGTTCCGGAGGAGTGTGCTGTCCGGCGTAAAGCACCTCAACACCTCCCCAGGGGCAGTAAGTGCTATATAGATGTAATTACAATTACGTCTGCCATCCTTACTGAATGGTCTCTAGGAGGCCCGGCCTGTAATTCCTCGGTAAACCGTCGGCGAAGGTAGAAGTGATAGGACACCTGTATGTTTTTACCATACAGCCGACATGATCAATGAATCAGGTTTTAGTTCCAAGCATAAGTATGGAGGATGTTGTGCCGACGGCTTGCACGTTGAGTAGCCTGTGTGTAGCCATTTTAATGGTTGCTGGAGGCAAAGGTTTTTCTTCTTCTAACTTGGAAAATCTGGGAACCAAAAGGTAATGTTGGTCTCTGAGCTATCCTCACCTGGAGTTTCTCCACAATCATGGAGACTATTGTTGGAGGAATCTCCAACCGAATGGTCATCTTATCAACTCCTCTAGCAAGTACTTTCTGACAACTGGTGACGTTCTCCACCGGAGAAGAACGCAGTGGGGAAGCTGCAGATGATACAGACGCACCTCAAAAAAGCAATCAGTGTAGTAATGTCTGGAAGATGATGGAGCACCGGTATCTGGACTCCTCCTCTAGCGACTCTCTCTTTCTCTCACCAATGGTGAGACAGGTCGATTAGCTGGAACAACCAGCCAAGTAGATGTTGGCATCTTTTGAACCGGAGACATGGAAGTGCTCCTCTCTTCGTCATCACTGGTCTCGTTGGTAATTCCAGGGTGATTGAGGTACTTGGAGTGGATCAGAGGCGGAGTTGATCATTCTAGGTGGCAATGGTGATACCAGGCCGGAAAAGGACGAGTGCCCAGAATGAGATCAAAAGTAGTGGGTCACAAGAGTGCCTGAGGGCGTGTGCCCTATCAACTTTGACAGCAACCTCTAATGCATCAATGTGGAATATTTCGACTGTGACTGCTCCAACAGAGATGTTCTTGATGTCAGTAACTTCGTCATCAGTCGATGTATCTTCAAAGTCATCTCTGTCGAATTGTCCCTCGATGATGGTGAACATGTCGGTTTTGAGGGTTGTCACAATCTCGACTGGTGCTCCTGTGACTGTCAAGAATGTCCAGAATGATGCTGATGGTGTCTAACTCATTGTCTTCCTGAATTTCCTTCTCTGGAGTCCTTTCCAGAAGAATGCACGATTCCAGTAGAAGCCTCCTTTAAAAAAAACTGGAATAACAAAAGGTATTATTTTATTGCACTTAGAAATTAGAAAGCGCATTAAATGTGTAACTGTATATCATTAATAATGGGAAACAGTAGCATACCCCATTTATGGTTGCTTAGTAATGCTATCCTAATGGAACCAGGTAAATACCCCTCCTCATTCTAAAAGCTGAGTTGTTTATGGTTATTCTAGCAGCCAGACTGAGCTGGGTGCTACCTGCATGCTTAATCTGGACCAGTCAAGATTTATAGCAGAACTCCAATGTGGTGACAATACCAAAACACCCGCCTGATCGTAGAGAAAGGCCAGCTTTCTCGTAAAATGAAAATGTCACTTACCCAGTGTACATCTGTTCGTGGCATCAGTCGCTGAGATTCACATGGTATGCATGAGCTCGCCATCTGGTGTTGGGTCGGAGTGTTACAAGTTGTTTTTCTTCGAAGAAGTGTTTTCGAGTCACGGGACCGAGTGACTCCACCTTCTGTGCTCATTGCGCATGGGCGTCGACTCCATCTTCGATTGTTTTCCCCGCAGAGGGTGAGGTAGGAGTTGTACTATAGTAATAGTGCCCGCGCAATGAAAAATGTAAGTATGTACCTATTAAAGGATTAAGTAATATATACAAATGTACAAAATTGAAGGTAACTTCTGAACTGCTACAGGCTTCCGGGGAGGTGGGTGGGTCCATGTGAATCTCAGCGACTGATGCCACGAACAGATGTACACTGGGTAAGTGACATTTTCAGTTCGATGGCATCTGTCGCTGTAGATACACATGGTATGCATAGACTAGTAAGCAGTTAGTTCCCCATAAGCGGTGGTTTAGCCTGTAGGAGTAGAAGTTGTCTGAAATAGAGTTCTTAATACAGCTTGACCTACTGTAGCTTGTTGTGCGGATAGCACATCTATACAGTAGTGTTTGGTGAATGTGTGAGGCGTAGACCAAGTGGCTGCCTTACATATTTCCTGCATTGGGATGTTTCCTAAAAAGGCCATTGAAGCACCTTTTTTCCTTGTTGAATGTGCCCTGGGAGTAATGGGCAGTTGTCTTTTTGCTTTAAGGTAGCAGATTTGGATGCATTTAACTATCCATCTGGCTATACCTTGTTTTGATATTGGGTTACCTGCATGAGGTTTTTGGAATGCAATAAATAGCTGTTTAGTTTTTCTGATGTTCTTTGTTCTGTCAATGTAGTACATTAATGCTCTTTTGACATCTAATGTATGTAGTGCTCTTTCAGCCACAGAATCTGGCTGTGGGAAAAATACTGGTAGTTCTACCGTTTGATTTAGATGGAATGGTGAAATAACTTTTGGTAAAAATTTTGGATTAGGTCGTAGGACGACCTTATTTTTATGTATTTGTATAAAAGGCTCTTGTGTTGTGAACGCTTGAATTTCACTTACTCTTCTTAGAGATGTAATGGCGATGAGAAAGGCAACTTTCCAGGTTAGGAATTGTATTCCGCAAGAGTGCATGGGTTCGAAAGGTGGGCCCATGAGTCTTGTTAGAACCACGTTTAGGTTCCATGAAGGAACAGGTGGTGTTCTTGGTGGTATAATTCTTTTAAGCCCTTCTATAAATGCTTTGATAACTGGTATCCTATACAAGGAAGTTGAATAGGTAGTTTGCAGGTATGCAGATATTGCTGCAAGGTGTATTTTAATAGAAGAGAAGGCTAGCTTTGCTTTTTGTAAATGGAGCAAGTAATTTACTATATGTTTTGGAGTTGCATCTAGCGGTTGTATCTGATTATGATGGCAGTACCAAACAAATCTTTTCCACTTACTTGCGTAGCAGTGTCTAGTGGATGGCCTTCTGGCCTGCTTTATGACTTCCATACACTCTTGGCTAAGTTGTAAGTGTCCGAATTCTAGGATTTCAGGAGTCAGATTGCTAGATTCAGCGATGCTGGGTCCGGGTGTCTGATCTGTTGGTTGTGTTGCGTTAACAGATCTGGTTTGTTGGGCAGTTTGATGTGTGGTACTACAGACAGATCTAGCAGTGTTGTGTACCAGGGTTGTCTTGCCCAAGTTGGTGCTATTAAAATGAGTTTGAGTTTGTTTTGACTCAATTTGTTTACTAGGTAAGGAAGGAGAGGGAGAGGAGGAAAAGCGTAAGCAAATATTCCTGACCAGTTCATCCATAGGGCATTGCCTTGGGATTGCTTGTGTGGGTATCTGGACGCGAAGTTTTGGCATTTTGCGTTCTCTTTTGTTGCAAATAAGTCTATTTGTGGTGTTCCCCAGAGTGTGAAGTAGGTGTACAGAATCTGTGGGTGGATTTCCCATTCGTGGACTTGCTGGTGATCTCGAGAGAGATTGTCTGCCAGCTGATTCTGGATCCCCGGAATAAACTGTGCTATTAGACCAATCTGATGGTGGATTGCCCACTTCCATATTTTTTGAGCTAACAAGCTTAACTGCGTTGAATGTGTTCCTCCTTGTTTGTTTAGATAATACATCGTTGTCATGTTGTCTGTTTTGACAAGGATGTATTTGTGGGTTATGATTGGTTGGAAAGCTTTTAGTGCTTGAAAAACTGCTAATAATTCTAGATGATTTATATGCAGTTTTGTTTGATGTATGTTCCATTGTCCTCTTATGTTGTGTTGATTGAGATGTGCTCCCCACCCTGTCATGGAAGCATCTGTTGTTATTACGTACTCTGGCACTGGGTCTTGGAAAGGCCGCCCTATGTTTAAATTTATACTGTTCCACCATAGAAGCGAGAGGTAAGTTTGGCGGTCTAGCAACACCAGATCTAGAAGGTGACCCTGTGCTTGAGACCACTGTGAGGCTAGGCACTGTTGTAAGGGCCTCATGTGCAGTCTTGCGTTTGGGACAATGGCTATGCATGAGGACATCATGCCTAGGAGCTGTAGTATTGTTCTTGCTTGTATTGTTTTGTTTGGAGACATGTGTTGAATGACCCTGTTGAAATTGTGGATCCTTTGTGGAGTTGGCGTTGCTACTCCTTTTGTCGTGTCTATTATGGCTCCTAGATATTGCTGTACTTTGCTTGGCAGAATGTTTGATTTTGCAAAGTTGACGGTGAACCCTAGTTTGTAGAGGGTTTGTATGACTTGATTTGTGTGGTTTGAGCATTGTGTGAGCGAACTGGTTTTGATTAGCCAGTCGTCTAGATACGGGAACACATGTATTTGCTGCCTTCTGATGTGTGCAGCGACTACTGCTAGGCATTTTGTGAATACTCTTGGAGCGGTTGTTAAACCAAAAGGCAATACTTTGAATTGGTAATGTATTCCTTTGAATACAAACCTTAGATATTTCCTGTGTGATTGATGTATTGGTATATGGAAATATGCGTCCTTGAGGTCTAGGGTTGTCATGTAGTCGTGTTTTTTGAGCAATGGTAACACTTCTTGTAGTGTGACCATGTGAAAGTGGTCTGATTTGATGAATGTGTTTACTACTCTGAGGTCTAGAATTGGTCTCAGTGTTTCGTCCTTTTTTGGTATCAAGAAGTACAGTGAATAAACTCCTGTGTTTATTTGTGTGCTTGGTACTAATTCTATTGCATTTTTTTGCAGTAGTGCTTGAACTTCTATCTCTAGAAGCTGTGAATGGTATTTTGTTAAATTTTGTGATTTTGGTGGTATGTCTGGAGGGAATTGCAGGAATTCTATGCAATAACCATGCTGGATAATTGCTAGGACCCATGTGTCTGTAGTTATTTTGTCCCATGCTTCGTAATATTGACGTATCCTCCCCCCCACTGGTGTTGTGTGGGAGGGGTGTGTGACATGTGAGTCACTGCTTGTTGGTAGTGGTTTTGGGGCTTTGAAATCTTCCCCTATTCCTAGGGAATTGCCCCCCTCTATACTGGCCCCGAAAACCTCCCCTGTACTGTCCCTGGTAGGTGGGCGGTGCGGACTGTGAGGTGCTAGCTTGTGTGGCCTGACCCCGAAACCCTCCTCTAAAAGGTGTTTTGCGGAAGGTGTTATAAGATCCTCTGCTCTGCGGGGAGTAGAGTGCGCCCATGGCCTTGGCAGTGTCAGTGTCCTTCTTGAGCTTTTCTATAGCTGTGTCGACCTCCGGACCGAACAGAAGTTTCTCGTTTACTGGCATGTTAAGCACTGCCTGTTGAATTTCTGGCTTGAATCCAGACGTTCTGAGCCATGCGTGCCTACGGATGGTAACCGACGTATTAATGGTTCTTGCGGCCGTGTCTGCTGCATCCATGGAGGAGCGTATTTGATTGTTGGAAATGTTTTGACCCTCCTCAACAACCTGTTTTGCTCTTTTTTGCAGATCTTTTGGGAGATGTTCAATGAGATGCTGCATCTCATCCCAGTGGGCTCTGTCGTATCGCGCTAGCAGCGCTTGTGAATTTGCGATGCGCCACTGGTTTGCTGCTTGGACAGCAACCCTCTTCCCGGCTGCATCGAACTTCCTACTTTCTTTATCTGGGGGAGGTGCATCCCCAGAAGTGTGTGAGTTTGCCCGTTTCCTGGCAGCCCCTACCACCACAGAGTCTGGTGGCAGCTGAGAGGTGATGAAGACAGGGTCCGTAGGAGGCGCCTTATACTTTTTGTCCACCCTAGGCGTCACTGCCCTACTTTTAACTGGCTCCTTGAAAATGTCCTTTGCATGGCGTAGCATGCCTGGGAGCATCGGCAGGCTTTGGTAGGAGCTGTGGGTTGAGGAGAGGGTGTTAAATAAAAAATCATCCTCTACTTGTTCCGAGTGTAGTTCCACATTATGGAATAGAGCTGCTCTAGCCACCACTTGCGAGTAGGCTGTGCTGTCTTCCGGTGGTGATGGCCTAGTTGGGTATGTGTCTGGGCTGTTATCAGACACTGGTGCGTCGTACAAGTCCCACGCATCCTGATCTTGGTCGTCGTGGCTCATGGCGGTGTGAGCTGGCGAATGTGACGGGGTGTAAGTTGGCGAAGCCGGAGTTACAGGTGGAGGCGAGGGAGGAGGTGTTACCTTTTGTGTTGTTTGTTGCTGAGGAGTAAACTGAAGCGTTCTCTTTCGTTTGACAGGTGGGAGGGTACTGATCTTCCCAGTCCCCTGCTGAATAAAGATACGCTTTTGCGTGTGATCCACGTCAGTGGATTGCAGTTCTTGTTCAAATCTATGTTTCTTCATTTGAGAAGACATAGAATGCTCTTCGGTATAGGAGCCAGAAACAGGGTCTGATGTCGCTTTTTTCGGCTCCGAAAGCCCTGTCGATTGTTTTTTCGGCTCCGAGGTAACCTTCCTCTTTTTCTGTGCCGAAAATTCTTGGCCTCTATGTTCTTCGGCGCCACTGTCTCGGCGTCGATCGGTGTCGACACCGAACTCTCGGTGTCGATGCTTCTGTTTAGCACTCTCTCGGTCCCGAGGAGGCTGCGTGCCGGTGTCTCGACCGAAGTCGGACGATCTCGACACTGAATGGGCCTTTTTCGGTGCCGATTGTTGGTCACCGAGAATTTGGGTGGAGCCATGGCCGGTTGGCAGTGGCGTCCCCTGGGCCTTCTTTCCTTTTTTAAGGTTTGATCTCGACGTCTTACTCACAGTTCTTGTAGAGTGTAGCTCGTCGGAGTCTGAATCCTGGATGGAAAAGGATTCCTCCTGTTCCTCTTCTGTCTCGAACTGTGGACGCTCTTTTGGCGTGGACGCCATCTGGAGTCTTCTCGCTCGACGGTCGCGCAGAGTTTTTCGGGACCGGAACGCCCGACAGGCCTCACAGGATTCTTCGCTGTGCTCGGGTGACAGGCACAGATTACAGACCGAGTGTAGGTCCGTATAAGGATATTTGTTGTGGCATTCGGGGCAGAATCGAAACGGGGTCCGATCCATCGGCGTTGTCCTCCACGCGGTCGGGCCGACTAGGCCCCGACGGGGTGCCGAAATCTACCCCGAAGGGCACCGAGGCGCTTCGATGTTGAACGCGTCGTCGTATGTGTCTATCTCTAACCGGATCGCAACGATACCGTCGAAAATCTTCCGTCTTCAGCTAACTTTCCGTTCCGAAACTCGGAGCGACAGGAACACGTCCGAACCCGATGGCGGAAAGAAAACAATCGAAGATGGAGTCGACGCCCATGCGCAATGAGCACAGAAGGTGGAGTCACTCGGTCCCGTGACTCGAAAACACTTCTTCGAAGAAAAACAACTTGTAACACTCCGACCCAACACCAGATGGCGAGCTCATGCATACCATGTGTATCTACAGCGACAGATGCCATCGAACACACTGTTACTCCTCTTAAATGTGGAAAAGGAGTTCAAAGTTGACTGGAAGTTTCCGAGGAATAGAATTCACACCTTAGGGTTTATCATAAGGTTTGGGACATGGTTGGTACCAGCTATCTCATCCCATTCCACCTCAGGCCTGCGTGCGGGTTAACAGAGTCACCTCTGAGCCCAAAACAATTAAACAGGATGGGCACATGACACAGATGCCCCCTTTATCAGCCTTATTAGTTTTTAATTGGGAACTGTTTACTGGATGAATTCAAATCCTCCCCCCCTTCCTCTCGGAAGCCACCAAGATCCGCTGCGGCGTCCCCCAAGGATCGTCGCCGAGTTCCACCCTCTTCAACCTCTACATGACCCCACTGGCCACCATCGTAAGAAGCCAAGGGGCCCCACGACACCCGTTCCCGCCATCCTGTTTCTGGCGGTAAAAACCGCCAGGAACAGGATGGCGGGAAGGGGGTCGGAATCCCCATGGCGGCGCTGCAAGCAGCGCCGCCATGGAGGATTCCCTGGGCCAGGGGTAAACCGGCGGTAAACCACCGGTTCCCCTTTTCTGACCGCGCCTTTACCGCCGCGGTCAGAATGGCCCAGGAAGCACCGCCAGCCTGTTGGCGGTGCTTCCGCGGTCGTTGGCCCTGGTGGTCGGTGACCGCCAGGGTCAGAATGACCCCCTTAGTGTCTTTAAAGTTTTTCTAAACTGCAGTACAAACGGGAGCAGTCTGACAGACGGTGGCAATGCTTTGCACAGTGTCACGGCAGCCACGGAGAACGCTGGACACTCCAAAGGTTTACAAGAAAAATGTGGAACTTGCACCAAGCCTCTGTCAGCCGATCCTAACCTGCGACTCGGTTGACAACATGAGAATCTCTGACCCAGAGGGCACTTTCAGTTTAAATAAAGTGTTTTGTAGGTCAGACATAGTAATCTGACTTGGACTCCTTGTTGTACTACTAACCAATGAAGAGAGGCCAATGATGAAGAAACGTGCCACAGTTGGGGGCTCTATGGTGACCAGGGCTTGGGTGTGTTCAGCTTTCATCTGTATTTCATTTTTGAACACTGAGATGTTTATTAGATTTATAAAAATTCCAATTTACCTGATTCATATGAGAATAGCACATAATAAAATCTAATACATTATAAAATGTCAATATCTATGTGTAGTAATTCCGAGAGTTAGGTGGGGCTCTGCTATTTCACCTTCAGAAATGAGAGACTGTCTGGCAGGTTTGTGTAAGTACTAACACTGCTGTCCCACAAGTGCATACATCTGCGGATGGGTAAGAAACGCCTGACAGGTTCCTTCGACCCCACAAGGATCACAGTTTCTTTTAAGAGTTTAGCAATGGACTATAAGGGACCGTCGAAACAAATCAGGTTAACAGCATAAGCCCCTTGTTGGTGATTATATGAAATTTGTCTCTAGCCAGACCTAAAGCCCCTGTAAATAACCAAGCGTCTGTGCTGTTTAATCCATCTGGTGTGTACCGTGCTCCAGATCCGGACAGATATCACCGGTGCTCGTTACTACGTTCCTGAGGGCACAGCTCGCACCGACACTGCGCACCCGTCACAACAACCAGAGCGCCAGGCAGGCGCCTGGTCCCTTCTACACCTCTAAGGGCTTGACAGGAAGGTACTCTCTGAATGCGGCTTTTAACAAATTGAGTTAATAAGCAGGATATAAATTAATTATAATTTGAATTCTGATCAAAAACCACAAAGACAATAGTTTTATACTTTCTACAGGTTTTCTTATGATTGTAGGACTTACTGGTGTAAGGAAATGCTTCATGTATTTTAAATAAATTATCGTTGTTACTGTGGAAAAGCTACAAGGCCCATTGGCGAGCACAGAGTCACACGCTGATGGCTCAGCTGTGCTAACCTCAGAATGGGGCAACTAACGCTGGCATTTCGAGGCATCAAAAGAATTGTTATATAAGCTAAATTTATTGCAACTGTTGAGTAAAAAGCAACATAGTAAGTTGTCAGTCTGCTGGCCACTTTCCAGCGGCCCTTCGTAGACGCTGGCCATAAGACACCCTTCCGCCACTCTGGGGAGCGCCATGAACTCCACCCAGGAAAGGAAACACAGTTCGACCGATGGAAGAGGCGTCACCTCTCGCTGGCAGGAAGACACACAAGGTGGGAGCCCAAAAGGGGAGCTCCAAACGGGAAGCTGCCTTAGGAGGGCAAATGGGGGACACACACGAGAAAGGGGGCGCTTTTGCTCTGGTAGACAGGCCTACCTCAGGGACAGTGAGAGGAAAACAGTTGCTGAGCCGGTTTTGGCATGGGCGTGTACCCCCTAGGTAGCCACACCTCTAGGGAGGGTTACCACGTTCCGCACAACAAGAGACGGGTTCTGCCATTTTGGAAGTGGGCAGAATATTGCACTCTGGAATAGCTAGACGCCTCATACTGCAGGAATTCGTCATTAGGAGGAGGGGAGTCTGGTAGTCCATTGGCAAGTAGTCACCGCAACCCTAGAGCAAGTTGTGGGCATAGAAGTGGCACACCTGGCACCCAGATCTCAGATCACATTTGTACCATAGACAGGACTCAAGAAGGACTGCATCTGCTGCTCTCTGGACCTGGCAAAGAGAGGCTGAACCAAGACTGGACTGCACCAGCTGCTCCCTGGACCTGGCAAAGAGAGGCCACACTAAAGACTGGACTGCACCTGCTGCTCCCTGGACCTGGCAAACAGAGGCTGCACCAAGACTGGACTGCCTTGCTGCTCCCTGGACCTGGCAAAGAGAGGCTGCACCAAGACTGGACTGCACCTGCTGCTCCCTGGACCTGGCAAAGAGAGGCTGCACCAAGACTGGACTGCACCTGCTGCTCCCTGGACCTGGCAAAGAGAGGCTGCACCAAGACTGGACTGCACCTGCTGCTCCCTGGACCTGGCAAAGAGAGGCCACACTAAAGACTGGACTGCACCTGCTGCTCCCTGGACCTGGCAAGGAGAGGCTGCACCAAGACTGGACTGCACCTGCTGCTCCCTGGACCTGGTAATGAGAGGCTGCACCAAGACTGGACTGCACCTGCTGCTCCCTGGACCTGGCAAGGAGAGGCTGCACCAAGACTGGACTGCACCTGCTGCTCCCTGGACCTGGCAAAGAGAGGCTGCACCAAGACTGGACTGCATCTGCTGCTCCCTGGACCTGGCAAAGAGAGGCTGCACCAAGACTGGACTGCACCTGCTGCTCCCTGGACCTGGTAATGAGAGGCTGCACCAAGACTGGACTGCACCTGCTGCTCTCTGGACCTGGCAAAGAGAGGCTGCACCAAGACTGGACTGCACCTGCTGCTCCCTGGACCTGGCAAAGAGAGGCTGCACCAAGACTGGACTGCACCTGCTACGCCTTGGGCCTGGCAAAGAGAGGCTGCACCAAGACTGGACTGTATCTGCTGCTCCCTGGACCTGGCAAAGAGAGGCTGCACCAAGACTGGACTGCACCTGCTGCTCTCTGGACCTGGCAAAGAGAGGCTGCACCACCAAGACTGGACTGCACCTGCTGCTCCCTGGACCTGGCAAAGAGAGGCTGCACCAAGACTGGACTGCACCTGCTGCTCCCTGGACCTGGCAAGGAGAGGCTGCACCAAGACTGGACTGCACCTGCTGCTCACTGGACCTGGCAAGGAGAGGCTGCACCAAGACTGGACTGCACCTGCTGCTCACTGGACCTGGCAAGGAGAGGCTGCACCAAGACTGGACTGCACCTGCTGCTCCCTGGACCTGGCAAAGAGAGGCTGCACCAAGACTGGACTGCACCTGCTGCTCCCTGGACCTGGCAAAGAGAGGCTGCACCAAGACTGGACTGCACCTGCTGCTCCCTGGACCTGGCAAAGAGAGGCTGCACTAAGACTGGACTGCACCTGCTGCGCCTTGGGCCTGGCAAAGAGAGGCTGCACCAAGACTGGACTGTATCTGCTGCTTCCTGGACCTGGCAAAGAGAGGCTGCACCAAAACTGGACTGCCTTGCTGCTCCCTGGACCTGGCAAAGAGAGGCTGCACCAAGACTGGACTGCCTTGCTGCTCCCTGGACCTGGTAATGAGAGGCTGCACTAAGACTGGACTGCACCTGCTGCTCCTTGGACCTGGCAAAGAGAGGCTGCACCAAGACTGGACTGCACCTGCTGCTCCCTGGACCTGGCAAAGAGAGGTTGCACCAAGACTGGACTGCCTTGATGCTCCCTGACCTGGCAAAGAGGCTGCACCAAGACTGGACTGCACCTGCTGCGCCTTGGGCCTGGCAAAGAGACGCTGCACCAAGACTGGACTGCATCTGCTGCTCTCTGGACCTGGCAACGAGAGGTTGCACCAAGACTGGACTGCACCTGCTACGCCTTGGGCCTGGCAAAGAGAGGCTGCACCAAGACTGGACTGTATCTGCTGCTCCCTGGACCTGGCAAAGAGAGGCTGCACCAAGACTGGACTGCATCTGCTGCTCCTTGTGCCTGGCAAAGAGAGGCTGCACCAAGACTGGACTGCATCTGCTGCTCCCTGGACCTGGCAAGGAGAGGGTGCACCAAGACTGGACTGCACCTGCTGCTCCCTGGACCTGGCAAGGAGAGGGTGCACCAAGACTGGACTGCCTTGCTGCTCCCTGGACCTGGCAAGGAGAGGCTGCACCAAGACTGGACTGCACCTGCTGCTCTCTGGACCTGGCAAAGAGAGGCTGCACCAAGACTGGACTGCACCTGCTGCTCTCTGGACCTGGCAAAGAGAGGCTGCACCAAGACTGGACTGCACCTGCTGTTCCCTGGACCTGGCAACGAGAGGCTGCACCAAGACTGGACTGCATCTGCTGCTCACTGGACGTGGCAAAGAGAGGCTGCACCAAGACTGGACTGCATCTGCTGCTCCTTGGGCCTGGCAAAGAGAGGCTGCACCAAGACTGGACTGCATCTGCTGCTCCTTGGGCTAGCAAAGAGAGGGCTGTGGTTGTAGTGCCCTGCTCTAGAATTAGTCACCCCCAAGCCCCAGACAGAAGAGGTGACCTCAAAGAGTCGGTTGGCTGACTTCTTGTTACACCTCCAGGGCCACAAACACTGAAGAAGCTGCCTTGGAAGGATTGGTAACAAAAATCACTTGCTCCCGGCTGACTGCCGAAAAGCAGCCTGGGAGACCGAACCCTGAGACTCAAAAGTTGCAGTCGAGTCTGCTGGACTGCAAGAGTGGTCAAAGTGCACTTTGGTCACCCAAGATGGACACTAGCCACAGTTGAAAGGGAACCACAGGTTTTGCTGTGACCAGAGACCAGTAGCAACTGTTTTTTGGCTGGACTTCACAAGGACTTTGAGGGACAGCGACATCAAAGTCACCCCACTGTGTTTGTGGGCCTAGGGGTGGCACCAGGAAGACCCCTGTCACTGGATCAGCATCCACAGCATCTTCAGCATCCTGTATCGCTTGCATCAGGACCACTCCATTGATACCTTTGGTGATTTTCCCCCAGAGCCTGGAAATTGACTGGAGACTGCAAGGTAACTCTCCTGCGGAGTCTTACTGGGCTCCTCTGGATGTCCTCCCACCTGGAGTTGGCCACCCAAAATGGCCCGGAGTAGCCAAACACAACTTTACAAAAGTTTTCAAAGTAACCACTAACCTTGGTAGTTTCCAATGCTTGTTTGCGATTTGAATGAAAAGCAGTGGTTTATTATTTACTTGAAATGCATATCTCCGGATCCTTCTGGGGGATTGTTTTGGTTTGTAAAAAAAATCACACAAATACGATCTAGTTCTACAAACTGGTGTAGGATTTCTGTTGTTCTTATTGCTTTGGTACTTCTCAATGCTTTGCACTTGTTCCTTTATTTAGGCCTTGCTGCTCGAAGCCCCTGCTACCCAGGGGTGAGCTAAGGTTTTACAAACGAGCCCGACTGGACGCAAGACGGGTTCATGAGTTTATAACACGGTGAGGTCTCACAATCTCACTGTACATTAAACAGCATTTCCTCACAACATGTAAAATATTTTGGGATTAGTTACAAGAGAGGTACGTTTAGCACAAAATCATAAAATAACCACTATGGCAAATTCTCACATTGACGCAATACTGTGCCTCAGACTCCACTGTAGAGGAGGTGTCCTACTCTTAGAGCAGACCTACCTTCCGGGTCGCAGTAGCGCCGTGTCCAGCAGGTCTGGCCTGTTGGTGGCGCCAATGACAAAGACATCAGTAGTTGAATGAAGGCCGTCCAGCTCAGCCAGAAGCTGAGACACCACCCTGTGAGAAGAGGGAAGACCAACGTGTTCAAAGAGGGCAGCAACTTTCTTACCACCCACAACCTGGTAAAATAATCGCATTGATTTAAAGCAGCATTCCCTCCCTTAGACGCTCCGACTATAACACACTGATCTCAGTCCCATGAAAGCTGCAGCTATCTCGGCTGTGTCCCTTCAAAGGGGACAGAGAACGAGGACGGGTACATTAATGTAGGCAGGCACATAGGTGGTGTGGTGGTGGGCAGCCACCCGCAGGTACTACTGTGCGCACATACAAGCACAGGGTGCAGAGGACAGCCACTCATGGGTGCAACTGTGGACAAGTACAGGCAAAGGTGAGTAGCTGTGGTGGGTGGTAATCAAGCAGTGGAGTGAATATTGGCAAATACAGGTACGGGTAAGTGTGGTGGAGAGCAGCCAAGCATGGGTGCGACTTTACGTACATACAAGAACACGCAGGTGTGGTGGAGCGCAGCCAAGCATGGGTGCGACTTTACGTACATACAAGAACACGCAGGTGTGGTGAGAGCAGCCAAGCATGAGTGCGACTGTGGGCACATACAAGAACACGCAGGTGTGGTGAGAGCAGCCAAGCATGGGTGCGACTTTACGTACATACAAGAACACGCAGGTGTGGTGAGAGCAGCCAAGCATGGGTGCGACTTTACGTACATACAAGAACACGCAGGTGTGGTGAGAGCAGCCAAGCATGAGTGCGACTGTGGGCACATACAAGAACACGCAGGTGTGGTGAGAGCAGCCAAGCATGGGTGCGACTTTACGTACATACAAGAACACGCAGGTGTGGTGAGAGCAGCCAAGCATGGGTGCGACTTTACGTACATACAAGAACACGCAGGTGTGGTGAGAGCAGCCAAGCATGAGTGCGACTGTGGGCACATACAAGAACACGCAGGTGTGGTGAGAGCAGCCAAGCATGGGTGCGACTTTACGTACATACAAGAACACGCAGGTGTGGTGAGAGCAGCCAAGCATGGGTGCGACTTTACGTACATACAAGAACACGCAGGTGTGGTGAGAGCAGCCAAGCATGAGTGCAACTCTCAGTACATACAAGAACACGCAGGTGTGGTGAGAGCAGCCAAGCATGGGTGCGACTGTGGGCACATACAAGAACACGCAGGTGTGGTGAGAGCAGCCAAGCATGAGCGCAACTGTGGGCACATAAAAAAACACACAGGTCTGGTGAGAGCAGCCAAGCATGGGTGCGACTCTCGGTACATACAAGAACACGCAGTTCTGGTGAGAGCAGCCAAGCATGAGTGCAACTCTCGATACATACAAGAACACGCAGGTCTGGTGAGAGCAGCCAAGCTTGAGTGCAACTCTCTGTACATACAAGAACACGCAGGTGTGGTGAGAGCAGCCAAGCATGAGTGCGACTCTCGGTACATACAAGTACACGCAGGTATGGTGAGAGCAGCCAAGCATGAGTGCGACTCTCTATACATACAAGAACACGCAGGTATGGTGAGAGCAGCCAAGCATGAGTGTGACTGTGGGCACGGACAAGAACACGCAGGTCTGGTGAGAGCAGCCAAGCATGTGTGTGACTCTGGGCACATACAAGAACACGCAGGTGTGGTGAGAGCAGCCAAGCATGGGTGCAACTCTCTATACATACAAGAACACGCAGGTATGGTGAGAGCAGCCAAGCATGAGTGTGACTGTGGGCACGGACAAGAACACGCAGGTCTGGTGAGAGCAGCCAAGCATGTGTGTGACTCTGGGCACATACAAGAACACGCAGGTGTGGTGAGAGCAGCCAAGCATGAGTGCGACTCTCGGTACATACAAGAACACGCAGGTGTGGTGAGAGCAGCCAAGCATGAGTGCGACTGTGGGCACATACAAGAACACGCAGGTGTGGTGAGAGCAGCCAAGCATGAGTGCGACTCTCGGTACATACAAGAACACGCAGGTGTGGTGAGAGCAGCCAAGCATGAGTGCGACTCTCGGTACATACAAGAACACGCAGGTGTGGTGAGAGCAGCCAAGCATGAGTGCGACTCTCGGTACATACAAGAACACGCAGGTATGGTGAGAGCAGCCAAGCTTGAGTGCGAGACTCTGTACATACAAGAACACGCAGGTGTGGTGAGAGCAGCCAAGCTTGAGTGCGACTCTCGGTACATACAAGAACACGCAGGTGTGGTGAGAGCAGCCAAGCATGGGTGCGACTTTACGTACATACAAGAACACGCAGGTGTGGTGAGAGCAGCCAAGCATGGGTGCGACTTTACGTACATACAAGAACATGCAGGTGTGGTGAGAGCAGCCAAGCATGGGTGCGACTTTACGTACATACAAGAACACGCAGGTGTGGTGAGAGCAGCCAAGCATGAGTGCGACTCTGGGCACATACAAGAACACGCAGGTATGGTGAGAGCAGCCAAGCATGAGTGCGACTCTCGGTACATAAAAGAACACGCAGTTCTGGTGAGAGCAGCCAAGCATGGGTGCGACTCTCGGTACATACAAGAACACGCAGGTGTGGTGAGAGCAGCCAAGCATGAGTGCAACTCTCAGTACATACAAGAACACGCAGGTCTGGTGAGAGCAGCCAAGCATGAGTGCAACTCTCAGTACATACAAGAACACGCAGGTGTGGTGAGAGCAGCCAAGCATGAGTGCAACTCTCAGTACATACAAGAACACGCAGTTATGGTGAGAGCAGCCAAGCATGGGTGCGACTTTACGTACATACAAGAACACGCAGGTGTGGTGAGAGCAGCCAAGCATGAGTGCGACTGTGGGCACATACAAGAACACGCAGGTATGGTGAGAGCAGCCAAGCATGAGTGCAACTCTCAGTACATACAAGAACATGCAGGTGTGGTGAGAGCAGCCAAGCATGAGTGCAACTCTCAGTACATACAAGAACATGCAGGTGTGGTGAGAGCAGCCAAGCATGAGTGCGACTCTCGGTACATACAAGTACACGCAGGTCTGGTGAGAGCAGCCAAGCATGGGTGCGACTTTACGTACATACAAGAACACGCAGGTCTGGTGAGAGCAGCCAAGCATGGATGCGACTTTACGTACATACAAGAACACGCAGGTCTGGTGAGAGCAGCCAAGCATGGGTGCGACTTTACGTACATACAAGAACACGCAGGTGTGGTGAGAGCAGCCAAGCATGGATGCGACTTTACGTACATACAAGAACACGCAGGTCTGGTGAGAGCAGCCAAGAATGGATGCGACTTTACGTACATACAAGAACACGCAGGTCTGGTGAGAGCAGCCAAGCATGGGTGCGACTTTACGTACATACAAGAACACGCAGGTGTGGTGAGAGCAGCCAAGCATGGATGCGACTTTACGTAAATACAAGAACACGCAGGTCTGGTGAGAGCAGCCAAGCATGGATGCGACTTTACGTACATACAAGAACACGCAGGTATGGTGAGAGCAGCCAAGCATGGATGCGACTTTGGGCACATACAAGAACACGCAGGTGTGGTGAGAGCAGCCAAGCATGAGTGCGACTCTCGGTACATAAAAGAACACGCAGGTGTATTGAGAGCAGCCAAGCATGGGTGCGACTGTGGGCACATACAAGAACACGCAGGTATGGTGAGAGCAGCCAAGCATGAGTGCAACTCTCAGTACATACAAGAACATGCAGGTGTGGTGAGAGCAGCCAAGCATGGATGCGACTTTGGGCACATACAAGAACACGCAGGTGTGGTGAGAGCAGCCAAGCATGGGTGCGACTTTACGTACATACAAGAACACGCAGGTGTGGTGAGAGCAGCCAAGCATGGATGCGACTTTACGTACATACAAGAACACGCAGGTGTGTTGAGAGCAGCCAAGCATGAGTGCGACTGTGGGCACATACAAGAACACGCAGGTGTGGTGAGAGCAGCCAAGCATGAGTGCGACTCTCGGTACATACAAGAACACGCAGGTGTGGTGAGAGCAGCCAAGCATGGATGCGACTTTGGGCACATACAAGAACACGCAGGTGTGGTGAGAGCAGCCAAGCATGAGTGCGACTCTCAGTACATACAAGAACACGCAGGTGTGGTGAGAGCAGCCAAGCATGGATGCGACTTTGGGCACATACAAGAACACGCAGGTGTGGTGAGAGCAGCCAAGCATGAGTGCGACTCTCGGTACATACAAGAACACGCAGGTGTGGTGAGAGCAGCCATGCATGAGTGCGACTCTCGGTACATACAAGAACACGCAGGTGTGGTGAGAGCAGCCAAGCATGAGTGCGACTCTCGGTACATACAAGAACACGCAGGTGTGGTGGCGTGCAGCCAAGCATGGGTGCGACTCTCGGTACATACAAGTACACGCAGGTGTGGTGAGAGCAGCCAAGCATGAGTACGACTCTCGGTACATACAAGAACACGCAGGTATGGTGAGAGCAGCCAAGCATGAGTGCAACTCTCAGTACATACAAGAACATGCAGGTGTGGTGAGAGCAGCCAAGCATGAGTGCGACTCTCGGTACATACAAGTACATGCAGGTGTGGTGAGAGCAACCAAGCATGAGTGCGACTGTGGGCACATACAAGAACACGCAGGTATGGTGAGAGCAGCCAAGCACGAGTGCGACTGTGGGCACATACAAGAACACGCAGGTATGGTGAGAGCAGCCAAGCATGAGAGCGACTGTGGGCACATACAAGAACACGCAGGTATGGTGAGAGCAGCCAAGCATGGGTGCGACTCTCGGTACATACAAGAACACGCAGGTATGGTGAGAGCAGCCAAGCATGAGTGCGACTCTCGGTACATAAAAGAACACGCAGTTCTGGTGAGAGCAGCCAAGCATGGGTGCGACTCTCGGTACATACAAGAACACGCAGGTATGGTGAGAGCAGCCAAGCATGGGTGTGACTGTGGGCACATACAAGAACACGCAGGTATGGTGAGAGCAGCCAAGCATGAGTGCAACTCTCAGTACATACAAGAACATGCAGGTGTGGTGAGAGCAGCCAAGCATGAGTGCGACTCTCGGTACATACAAGTACACGCAGGTGTGGTGAGAGCAGCCAAGCATGAGTGCGACTGTGGGCACATACAAGAACACGCAGGTATGGTGAGAGCAGCCAAGCACGAGTGCGACTGTGGGCACATACAAGAACACGCAGGTATGGTGAGAGCAGCCAAGCATGGGTGCGACTCTCGGTACATACAAGAACACGCAGGTGTGGTGAGAGCAGCCAAGCATGAGTGTGACTCTCGGTACATACAAGAACACGCAGCTCTGGTGAGAGCAGCCAAGCATGAGTGCAACTCTCAGTACATACAAGAACATGCAGGTGTGGTGAGAGCAGCCAAGCTTGAGTGCGACTCTCGGTACATACAAGAACACGCAGGTATGGTGAGAGCAGCCAAGCATGAGTGCGACTCTGGGCACATGCAGGAACACGCAGGTGTGGTGAGAGCAGCCAAGCATGAGTGCGACTCTCGGTACATACAAGAACACGCAGGTGTGGTGAGAGCAGCCAAGCATGAGTGCGACTCTGGGCACATGCAGGAACACGCAGGTGTGGTGAGAGCAGCCAAGCATGAGTGCGACTCTCGGTACATACAAGAACACGCAGGTGTAGTAAGAGCAGCCAAGCATGAGTGCGACTGTGGGCACATACAAGTACACGCAGGTGTGGTGAGAGCAGCCAAGCATGGGTGCGACTCTGGGCGCATGCAAGAACACGCAGGTATGGTGAGAGCAGCCAAGCATGAGTGCGACTGTGGGCACATACAAGTACACGCAGGTATGGTGAGAGCAGCCAAGCTTGAGTGCGACTCTCGGTACATACAAGAACAAACAGGTGTGGTGAGAGCAGCCAAGCATGAGTGCGACTGTGGGCACATACAAGAACACACAGGTATGGTGAGAGCAGCCAAGCATGAGTGCGACTGTGGGCACATACAAGAACACGCAGGTATGGTGAGAGCAGCCAAGCACGAGTGCGACTGTGGGCACATACAAGAACACGCAGGTATGGTGAGAGCAGCCAAGCACGAGTGCGACTGTGGGCACATACAAGAACACGCAGGTGTGGTGAGAGCAGCCAAGCACGAGTGCGACTTTGGGCACATACAAGAACACGCAGGTATGGGGAGAGCAGCCAAGCATGGGTGCGACTCTCGGTACATACAAGAACACGCAGGTGTGGTGAGAGCAGCCAAGCATGAGTGTGACTCTCGGTACATACAAGAACACGCAGCTCTGGTGAGAGCAGCCAAGCATGAGTGCAACTCTCAGTACATACAAGAACATGCAGGTGTGGTGGAGCGCAGCCAAGCATGAGTGCGACTCTCGGTACATACAAGAACACGCAGCTCTGGTGAGAGCAGCCAAGCATGAGTGCAACTCTCAGTACATACAAGAACACGCAGGTGTGGTGACGTGCAGCCAAGCATGGGTGCGACTCTCGGTACATACAAGAACACGCAGGTGTAGTAAGAGCAGCCAAGCATGAGTGCGACTGTGGGCACATACAAGTACACGCAGGTGTGGTGAGAGCAGCCAAGCATGGGTGCGACTCTGGGCGCATGCAAGAACACGCAGGTATGGTGAGAGCAGCCAAGCATGAGTGCGACTGTGGGCACATACAAGTACACGCAGGTATGGTGAGAGCAGCCAAGCTTGAGTGCGACTCTCGGTACATACAAGAACAAACAGGTGTGGTGAGAGCAGCCAAGCATGAGTGCGACTGTGGGCACATACAAGAACACGCAGGTGTAGTAAGAGCAGCCAAGCATGAGTGCGACTGTGGGCACATACAAGTACACGCAGGTGTGGTGAGAGCAGCCAAGCATGGGTGCGACTCTGGGCGCATGCAAGAACACGCAGGTATGGTGAGAGCAGCCAAGCATGAGTGCGACTGTGGGCACATACAAGTACACGCAGGTATGGTGAGAGCAGCCAAGCTTGAGTGCGACTCTCGGTACATACAAGAACAAACAGGTGTGGTGAGAGCAGCCAAGCATGAGTGCGACTGTGGGCACATACAAGAACACACAGGTATGGTGAGAGCAGCCAAGCATGAGTGCGACTGTGGGCACATACAAGAACACGCAGGTATGGTGAGAGCAGCCAAGCACGAGTGCGACTGTGGGCACATACAAGAACACGCAGGTATGGTGAGAGCAGCCAAGCACGAGTGCGACTGTGGGCACATACAAGAACACGCAGGTGTGGTGAGAGCAGCCAAGCACGAGTGCGACTTTGGGCACATACAAGAACACGCAGGTATGGGGAGAGCAGCCAAGCATGGGTGCGACTCTCGGTACATACAAGAACACGCAGGTGTGGTGAGAGCAGCCAAGCATGAGTGTGACTCTCGGTACATACAAGAACACGCAGCTCTGGTGAGAGCAGCCAAGCATGAGTGCAACTCTCAGTACATACAAGAACATGCAGGTGTGGTGGAGCGCAGCCAAGCATGAGTGCGACTCTCGGTACATACAAGAACACGCAGCTCTGGTGAGAGCAGCCAAGCATGAGTGCAACTCTCAGTACATACAAGAACACGCAGGTGTGGTGGCGTGCAGCCAAGCATGGGTGCGACTCTCGGTACATACAAGAACACGCAGGTGTGGTGAGAGCAGCCAAGCATGAGTACGACTCTCGGTACATACAAGAACACGCAGGTATGGTGAGAGCAGTCAAGCATGAGTGCGACTCTCGGTACATACAAGAACACGCAGGTATGGTGAGAGCAGCCAAGCATGAGTGCGACTCTCGGTACATACAAGAACACGCAGGTATGGTGAGAGCAGCCAAGCATGGGTGCGACTCTCGGTACATACAAGAACACGCAGTTATGGTGAGAGTAGCCAAGCATGAGTGCGACTCTCGGTACATACAAGAACACGCAGGTATGGTGAGAGCAGCCAAGCATGAGTGCGACTCTCGGTACATAAAAGAACACGCAGTTCTGGTGAGAGCAGCCAAGCATGGGTGCGACTCTCGGTACATACAAGAACACGCAGGTCTGGTGAGAGTAGCCAAGCTTGAGTGCGACTCTCGGTACATACAAGAACACGCAGGTGTGGTGAGAGCAGCCAAGCATGAGTGCGACTCTCGGTACATACAAGAACACGCAGGTATGGTGAGAGCAGCCAAGCATGAGTGCGACTCTCGGTACATACAAGAACACGCAGGTCTGGTGAGAGCAGCCAAGCATGTGTGTGACTCTGGGCACATACAAGAACACGCAGGTGTGGTGAGAGCAGCCAAGCATGAGTGCGACTCTCGGTACATACAAGAACACGCAGGTGTGGTGAGAGCAGCCAAGCATGAGCGCAACTGTGGGCACATAAAAAAACACACAGGTCTGGTGAGAGCAGCCAAGCATGAGTGCGACTCTCGATACATACAAGAACACGCAGGTCTGGTGAGAGCAGCCAAGCTTGAGTGCGACTCTCTGTACATACAAGAATACGCAGGTCTGGTGAGAGCAGCCAAGCTTGAGTGTGACTCTCTGTACATACAAGAACACGCAGGTATGGTGAGATAAGCCAAGCATGAGTGCGACTCTCGGTACATACAAGAACACGCAGGTGTGGTGAGAGCAGCCAAGCATGAGTGCGACTGTGGGCACATACAAGAGCATGCAGTTATGGTGAGAGCAGCCAAGCATGAGTGCGACTCTGGGCACATACAAGAGCACGCAGGTATGGTGAGAGCAGCCAAGCATGAGTGCAACTCTGAGCACATACAAGTACACGCAGGTATGGTGAGAGCAGCCAAGCTTGAGTGCGACTCTCGGTACATACAAGAACACGCAGGTATGGTGAGAGCAGCCAAGCATGAGTGCGACTCTGGGCACATGCAGGAACACGCAGGTGTGGTGAGAGCAGCCAAGCATGAGTGCGACTCTCGGTACATACAAGAACACGCAGGTGTGGTGAGAGCAGCCAAGCATGAGTGCGACTCTGGGCACATACAAGTACACGCAGGTGTGGTGAGAGCAGCCAAGCATGGGTGCGACTCTGGGCGCATGCAAGAACACGCAGGTATGGTGAGAGCAGCCAAGCATGAGTGCGACTGTGGGCACATACAAGTACACGCAGGTATGGTGAGAGCAGCCAAGCTTGAGTGCGACTCTCGGTACATACAAGAACAAACAGGTGTGGTGAGAGCAGCCAAGCATGAGTGCGACTGTGGGCACATACAAGAACACACAGGTATGGTGAGAGCAGCCAAGCATGAGTGCGACTGTGGGCACATACAAGAACACACAGGTATGGTGAGAGCAGCCAAGCATGAGTGCGACTGTGGGCACATACAAGAACACGCAGGTATGGTGAGAGCAGCCAAGCATGAGTGCGACTGTGGGCACATACAAGAACACGCAGGTATGGTGAGAGCAGCCAAGCACGAGTGCGACTGTGGGCACATACAAGAACACGCAGGTATGGTGAGAGCAGCCAAGCACGAGTGCGACTGTGGGCACATACAAGAACACGCAGGTGTGGTGAGAGCAGCCAAGCACGAGTACGACTTTGGGCACATACAAGAACACGCAGGTATGGGGAGAGCAGCCAAGCATGAGAGCGACTGTGGGCACATACAAGAACACGCAGGTATGGGGAGAGCAGCCAAGCATGAGAGCGACTGTGGGCACATACAAGAACACGCAGGTGTGTTGAGAGCAGCCAAGCATGAGTGCGACTCTCGGTACATACAAGAACACGCAGGTATGGTGAGAGCAGCCAAGCATGGGTGCGACTCTCGGTACATACAAGAACACGCAGTTATGGTGAGAGTAGCCAAGCATGAGTGCGACTCTCGGTACATACAAGAACACGCAGGTATGGTGAGAGCAGCCAAGCATGAGTGCGACTCTCGGTACATAAAAGAACACGCAGTTCTGGTGAGAGCAGCCAAGCATGGGTGCGACTCTCGGTACATACAAGAACACGCAGGTATGGTGAGAGCAGTCAAGCATGAGTGCGACTCTCGGTACATACAAGAACACGCAGGTATGGTGAGAGCAGCCAAGCATGAGTGCGACTCTCGGTACATACAAGAACACGCAGGTATGGTGAGAGCAGCCAAGCATGGGTGCGACTCTCGGTACATACAAGAACACGCAGTTATGGTGAGAGTAGCCAAGCATGAGTGCGACTCTCGGTACATACAAGAACACGCAGGTATGGTGAGAGCAGCCAAGCATGAGTGCGACTCTCGGTACATAAAAGAACACGCAGTTCTGGTGAGAGCAGCCAAGCATGGGTGCGACTCTCGGTACATACAAGAACACGCAGGTCTGGTGAGAGTAGCCAAGCTTGAGTGCGACTCTCGGTACATACAAGAACACGCAGGTGTGGTGAGAGCAGCCAAGCATGAGTGCGACTCTCGGTACATACAAGAACACGCAGGTATGGTGAGAGCAGCCAAGCATGAGTGCGACTCTCGGTACATACAAGAACACGCAGGTCTGGTGAGAGCAGCCAAGCATGTGTGTGACTCTGGGCACATACAAGAACACGCAGGTGTGGTGAGAGCAGCCAAGCATGAGTGCGACTCTCGGTACATACAAGAACACGCAGGTGTGGTGAGAGCAGCCAAGCATGAGCGCAACTGTGGGCACATAAAAAAACACACAGGTCTGGTGAGAGCAGCCAAGCATGAGTGCGACTCTCGATACATACAAGAACACGCAGGTCTGGTGAGAGCAGCCAAGCTTGAGTGCGACTCTCTGTACATACAAGAATACGCAGGTCTGGTGAGAGCAGCCAAGCTTGAGTGTGACTCTCTGTACATACAAGAACACGCAGGTATGGTGAGATAAGCCAAGCATGAGTGCGACTCTCGGTACATACAAGAACACGCAGGTGTGGTGAGAGCAGCCAAGCATGAGTGCGACTGTGGGCACATACAAGAGCATGCAGTTATGGTGAGAGCAGCCAAGCATGAGTGCGACTCTGGGCACATACAAGAGCACGCAGGTATGGTGAGAGCAGCCAAGCATGAGTGCAACTCTGAGCACATACAAGTACACGCAGGTATGGTGAGAGCAGCCAAGCTTGAGTGCGACTCTCGGTACATACAAGAACACGCAGGTATGGTGAGAGCAGCCAAGCATGAGTGCGACTCTGGGCACATGCAGGAACACGCAGGTGTGGTGAGAGCAGCCAAGCATGAGTGCGACTCTCGGTACATACAAGAACACGCAGGTGTGGTGAGAGCAGCCAAGCATGAGTGCGACTCTGGGCACATACAAGTACACGCAGGTGTGGTGAGAGCAGCCAAGCATGGGTGCGACTCTGGGCGCATGCAAGAACACGCAGGTATGGTGAGAGCAGCCAAGCATGAGTGCGACTGTGGGCACATACAAGTACACGCAGGTATGGTGAGAGCAGCCAAGCTTGAGTGCGACTCTCGGTACATACAAGAACAAACAGGTGTGGTGAGAGCAGCCAAGCATGAGTGCGACTGTGGGCACATACAAGAACACACAGGTATGGTGAGAGCAGCCAAGCATGAGTGCGACTGTGGGCACATACAAGAACACACAGGTATGGTGAGAGCAGCCAAGCATGAGTGCGACTGTGGGCACATACAAGAACACGCAGGTATGGTGAGAGCAGCCAAGCATGAGTGCGACTGTGGGCACATACAAGAACACGCAGGTATGGTGAGAGCAGCCAAGCACGAGTGCGACTGTGGGCACATACAAGAACACGCAGGTATGGTGAGAGCAGCCAAGCACGAGTGCGACTGTGGGCACATACAAGAACACGCAGGTGTGGTGAGAGCAGCCAAGCACGAGTACGACTTTGGGCACATACAAGAACACGCAGGTATGGGGAGAGCAGCCAAGCATGAGAGCGACTGTGGGCACATACAAGAACACGCAGGTATGGGGAGAGCAGCCAAGCATGAGAGCGACTGTGGGCACATACAAGAACACGCAGGTGTGTTGAGAGCAGCCAAGCATGAGTGCGACTGTGGGTACATACAAGAACAAGCAGGTGGTAAGAGTAGAAACGTACAGGTGTGACTGAGGTACACACAGGAACAGGCAGGTGTGGTTATGGCAGCCATGTACAGGTATGACTGTGGGCACATACAGGCACAGGCAGGTAATGTGAGGGAAGCCACGTACAGGTGTGACTCACACATACAGGAACAGGCAGTTGTGGTGGACACATAGTGTAGCAATTGTAGACACATATGACCAGGGTTAGGTATGGTGAGGGCAGCCATGTACTGGTGCGACTGTGGCACACAGAGGAACAGGCAGGTGTGGCAGAGGACACCCACGTACTGATGCAACTGTGGCACATACAGGAGCAGGCGGGTGTGGCAGGGGAAGCCATGTACAGGTGTGATTGTGGCACATACAGGAACAGGCGGGTGTGGCGGGGGAAGCCATGTACAGGTGTGATGGTGGCACATACAGGAACAGGTGGGTGTGGAAGAGGACACCCACGTACTGGTGCAACTGGGGCACATACAGGAACAGGCAGGTGTGGCGGAGGGCAGCCATTCATGGGACAGACTGTGGACACAAAGGCACAGGCAGGTAAGGCGGGGGAAACCACGTACAGGTGTGATTGTGGCACATACAGGAACAGGCGATTGTGGTTATGGCAGCCACATAGAGGTGTGACTGTGGACACAAACAGGCAGGTAAGGTGGGGGAAGCCACGTACAGGTGTGTTTGTAACACATACAGGAGGAGGCAGGTGTGGCAGAGGGCAGCCACGCATGGGAGAGACAGTGGACACATACAGGCACAAAGTGGTGTAGTGGAGAGTGGCGGTGTAGTGGAGAGTGGCCATGCAGTGAAGTGACAGGGGGCCCAGAAAAGCAAACTGAATTGATTTCATCAGCTTTTAAGCAGATACTCCTCAACACCACCACTAACAGATTGTCAGTCTTATTTGTTGGGAAAGGGAGAGTTCCAGAATTCATGGCGTTGGAATATTTCACGATACTGTTTGACAAATGTAGGAAACTAGCCTCTTTTTAGCATGGTTACCCCCACTTTTTGCCTGTTTGTCAGTATGTTTGACTTTGTCCACTGGGATACTACTAACCAGGACCCCAGTGATTATGCTCTCTCCCTTCTAACTTGGTTACTTACACCCCACATTTGGTATACTGGTGCCCCCCATGTAAGTCCCTAGTATGGTACCCAGGGTATTGGGATACCAGGAGAACTCCATGGGCTGCAGCATGTATTATGCCACCCATGGGGAGCCCATTCACAGTGTATCTGCAGGCCTGCCATTAGAGCCTGCGTGAAAGGGTGCATACACCCTTTTCACTAAGTCACCCCATGGCAGTCCAGTTTCATTTTCCTGGACTTCGCTAGTGCGGGGATGCAATTTTATGCGTGTATTGGACATAGGTCACTACCTATGTCCAGCTACATAATGGTAACTCCGAACCTAGGCATGTTGGGTATCAAACATGTCGGAATTCCTGCTCTGGTGTGAAACTGGACAAAGGAAAGGGGAGTGTCCTCACACACAGGTACTTGCACCTTGCGCTCTGGGCTAGGAGAGGCCTACCAGAGGGGTGACTTACAGTGACCTGGGCAGTGACCTGTAGTGAAAGGGTGCATGCACCTTTTCACGCAGGCTGCAATGGCAGGCCTCCAGACTCATTTTGCATGGGCTCCCAATGGTGACATAATATATGCTGCAGCCCATTGGGAACCCGTGGTGCCCCAATACCTTGAGTACCAAATACTAGGGACCTACATGGGGCAACGGTATGCCAAATATGGGTGTAAGTAACAGAGTTACAAAGTTAGAAGGGAGAGAGCATAGTCACTAGGGTCCTGGTTAGCAGGATCCCAGTGAACACAGTCAAACACACTGACAGCAGGCAAAAAGTGATGGTAACCATGCCAAAAAGAGGGCACTTTCCTACAGAAATGATCTACTCATCTGTATTGGAGATCATTCGCTGGACTTCAGTAGATAATTTCGACTCTGGGAACTACAGACAAACTGAACTGTCACCCGCTTGTCAAACAACTGATCTACTTGTTAACAAAGAACACATTAAGACTAACAGGAGCTCCGGACTACGAAAAGTACATACAGTCCTCTACACCATGTCCAAGATCTGGGACCTCCTTCCCGTGAATTACAGCGAGAAGGGCATTCTAAAGGTGATCACGCAACAACTCTATCATAATTAATAAAATGACTGAGCAATTCACAAAGAACAAGGACCTCCACTTTCACAAACACAAGAGGTGAGACCTAAATCCCACCTACCACCATTACACCACACACAGGTAGACTACACCCACTTACCGGTCCATGACACCACCAGAGTCTCCACTGCGGCCACGATTTGGAGCCAGAGAGTCGAGTTCATCAAAGAAAATAATACAGGGAGCCGCCTGCCGAGCTCTGGCAAAAACTAGAGAAAGAGACACCAGGTTAGACACAACGTTTAACACAAACACCACTCAGGTGAAAAACAGGGATCCTTCACTGAGGAGGCAATAAGTCTAAATCCCCTCAGTGAGGGTGTAATAATGTAAAAAGTGTGTACAGATAGGACCCTCAGTGAGATGTAAGAAGTTAAAAACTAAGTACGGAGGGTGCTGTCCTCTAAAGTGACATGAGCCGTCCACGGTGAGGTGGGTTTGAGGGATGCAAGGCCTACAGTGCAGGTGATCCCCTGCCTTTTCAAAGCCAATGCTCCATGGAAAGCGGTACTGCGCCTTTTCTAGGTCTCCACGACTAACAGATTTAGCTGTCTGCTGTCAAAAGAAATACTGTGCACGGAATCAACGCGAAGAGGGGGCTTTGGGGATCCCACTGCTCTCCCCTGATTGATTTTCTTGTCAATCTCCCTTGTTTGCTGCTTCTCTTACTTGTGTTTGTTCCCGTACCAGAGCACAGTTCTTTCTGATGGATGAGGTGCTAATGGGACAGGAATGTCCCCTGGATGGCACCCCTGCCCTGAGTGTCTGTGAAACAGGTGCCCTGACTTTTGGTTGGACTTGGAGTAGTGCTAATCTAAGGTATGACCATAGGCCTGGGTCTGTCATTAGTTATGGGAGGTCTAGAAACTGGCATGTGACCAGGAGGTATCCGAGTCTGAGGAACAGACAGAAAGTGAAACCCTAAAGAGAACCACCACAGACCAGTTCTGAACACTTAGACAGTTGTTGCAAAACCCGCGTCTAGACAATGTGTAGAAAACGGGGTCCAAAGCACCCCAGACCAGTTCTGAACACAGACAGTGGCTCCACAACCTGTGTCCAGACAATGTGTGGAAAGTGGGGTCCAAAGCACCCCAGGCCAGTTCTGAACACTGAGACAGTGGACACACAACCCGTGTCCAGACAATGTGTGGAAAGTGGGGTCCAAAGCACCCCACTTTGTTCCAGACCAAAGTGGAAAGGGTTGTACGAGGCCCAGTTTGCAGAGCTGTGGGAGGACGGACACCAGACAACCTCTCTCCGTGCTCCTACATATGGCCAGAGAAACAAGTTGTAATAGGTTTAGACACCTTCAAGTAACACTTACCGTCACGAACATTCTCTTCGCTCTGCCCAACGTACATATTTATCAGCTCTGGACCCTTCACACTGCAAGGGGGACGGAGAAAGAAGCAGTGAAATAATACCAGCGCCATAAATTAGACAAGAAACAGAACTGAGGAACGAACAAGGTTGCTCTAGTTCACAACCACCATGAAATTCTGTACATAAAAGTTAACAGCCACATACACTGCTGGAGAAGAGAGTGATCAGCTACGGGCAGGTCTCGGCTGCACACAGCCAGAAGGCAGATGAACGTGTGCATGTACTGGACAAAGCTTGACACTCACACCGTTAGAAAAACAGTGCCACCAATTGCTCCCTCGGAGGCCGGCCTCCACTGCAAGGAACCCGGCTCTCTGCAGGTCCACCACCCCCTTTGCCCCTATTTGGACTACTAGCTCTTGATCTTCAACTCTGAAAGTGCACTGGAACCTGCAACCCAGGCCCAGTCTGTGCTCCTCCTTACAATTGGATACATGTGAACTGGTATCCCCAGTTGGCAAGGACTGTAACCCCCTTATAAGTCCCTTGAAGTGATACCAGTGGTACCCAGGGCCTGGGAGTTAAAGGGGTCACCGGGGCCTGCAGCACTGACTGTGCCGCCCTGGGTGCCCTAAGTAAACAGATGACAGCAGTCCTGCCATTGCAGACTGCAGGAGCAGCGCAAACTACTCAAACTCGACTTTGCCCTCACCATGAGTGCAAGGTCACAGCACTATCTTTAATATATGTCAGTCACCCTAAGGGAGGCCTCCTGAGCCGAAGCAGGGTGCATTATATTAAAGGTATGGACATATAAGTGCAGGTTCATATGCCCATTTAGTAGCCTCTTTCCATTAAGGGGCCATAAGTGTTCAGGGGGCCATAGGATAGTATGGTCTGGCGCCCACGCACTCCGAGGTTGCCAGGCCTGTTATGGACACACTGAAAGGAATCTTATTTGGTATAAAACAACTTGCCTAATCAAACCCAACTTGTTCCCCCAGTCGGATTTAATGTGGCTTGCACTCAGATAGCCCTGCTGGGCGCCCCAGCCTTTCCTGTGCCCTGGCTTAAAGTCTGCAGCTGCTGCCACCAAAACTGAAATCCTAGCCCCTGCAGGAGGTGTGAACACTCCCAGGGGTCAGAAACAAAGGTCTGCCTAGGTAGGAGGTGTCACCTGCCTCCCAGATAGGATGGCTAGTGAAATGGCACATCAAGGTGGTAAGCTCCAAAGCCCAGCCGCCTCAGAAATGCAAGTAGGCTGTCTCCCATATGAGGACAAAGCCAGTCCCCTGCCACAGGCACATTGGAACCGGCGAAGGCAGGAAAATTAGGTAGTCAGGGAGCATACACCCCCCAGAAGACTATTCACACCCCTAGGATGGGGTACCTGGTCTGCACAGCCGAGGTTGGGTTCTGTCATTTTGGAAAGTGGCAGAATAGAGGCTTCTGGGTTGAAAAGGTGCCACTCTCCTCTGCAAGTGGGCACCTGAGGGACAGTTTATTCACTGGAGCTAGTAGCCTATTGGTTACCAGCAACCACACTTCTAACACCCCTAAATTTAGGAGTTAAGGGGCTCCCCTAACACCAGAACCTCAGATCTGATGAACCTGCAACAACGGAGAAAGGAGAGACCCATGACCATGACTTGAGGACCTGCACAAAGCAAAGGCGCAATAACCTGCACCTATGGCAACCACCACACGTGTCCTGGACCAGAGACGGTCTCCAAAAGGAAAGAGCAACCACTCTGCAAGTCAAAGGCAACTCCAGAACTCTCTTCCACTAGAGGTACAAGGCAACTCACACTCTTAGAAACAAAGAATCACTGGCCATCCCACAATGCACTAGTAAATGGCCTAGTGCATTGTGGGAATTGAAGACCTGATCTCCAGCAAGTTTCAGGCAGCTGTTTTCCCCACAGACTCTAGGACGTCAAAGTAACCAAAAGCTGCATTTGCTACTACCAAGGCTTGTTGGTAGCCAGTCAGGCTACTACTAACTTTGTTTGACGCTGTGCCTTAACGGGAACCCCGAAACATTTTCAATCCGGTTTCGCAGTGGCTCAGTTGAGGTTTTGCGTCCCCTTCCTCACCAGCACCGTCACCGCAGCAGAAAGCACCGGCAGCTCCCATGTTCAGCACCAGGGAGAGCCAGGACTACGCTGCCCCCGGGCTGTGCGAGCCAGGTGAAAATACCCTGACTGGGGACCTTGGTTCTGGGACCCGCCTCTCCTTGACCCTCAGCGGGTTCCACTGACCTTGACCTGCAAGTGACCTACAAATACTAGGTCCCATAGACCACAACGTTATCGTTTTGCAAAAGTGAACTGTACCGATTTTAGTTTCAAAATCTATAACTCTGGTTACATTCATCTGATTGTCTTCATCTGGTGTCTAAAATGATATAAAAATCGCATTTCTTTTTATAAATTGGTGTTGGATTTCTTTAAAGTCGTGTCAGTTATCTATCGTCCATGTTGGTGCTCTGAAATGCTTAACAGATGTTCCTCTAGTAAAGCCTGACTGCACTACCAGGACTGAGCTCGGGATTTATTAGTGTGAATCCAAGGGACTCCCTGGAGGTAGCGTGAAGGTATTAGATAGCAAGACCTAACCAGCCTCACTGCAGAACACACCACTTTCCTACAACACTAAACACTCCGGAGAACGTCAGCCTTAGTAAGGACCGAACGCCCACTCTAGCAAGGACAGGTGCAGGATTCCATTAGGCTGTGAAAAAAGCCCAGCATCTGGGGTGCCCTGAAGGTCTATGGACCTCCCTACACACCACTTGTCCCAACCATCATAGCACAACATCGTATCTGACCTCCTTCGGATAGAGAGCCTGACAGACCAGAGTTAGAGAGTCAGTTACCCCTCGCTTCATGGCAAGCTCATGGGGCACGCTAGATCCATCCGGACTCTCCCGACACTCAGAGGGGACGACAGATCCTGGGAGGAAGCGTTCCCTCTCCAGGACTGTAATGTTTCAGACGCTCTGCTAATGTAAATCCAGTACCCTACAGCGGTTCACGGATGGAAATCTTTTAAAATAAAACTATGTGAACAGACGTGGCACACACATGACAAACAGTTCTAAGACAGTATTAAAGAGGCCATCTTCAGTCCTAAACAGAAGTCTCTTTTAATCAACCAAGCAGCCATACCCAGAATGCGCTTATTCTCTATGCCTCTGTCAGCCAGGGGAGCAACACAGTCTTACTGCACTGTAAGATCGCGGCAGTAATCCAAACAGCCTCTTACCCAGAAATCTCCAGATTCCTCCCTCCACCCAAACAGATCCAAGGACGCCCATCTCTCCTCCAACAGTTGAAGCTGCTGGGAAGAAACCCCTCTGCAGAGCCTGAACAAGCTGAGCCACGCTGCCCTGTGTCATTCTGACTCGACGACTGCTTTTCTAGAGACTGATGGTCTCTATCTCTTTGCTGACATGGGACGACACACAAATCGTAGCACATTTCTGAGTGACAGCAGCCCCCCACCCACACTATGTAGTAAATGGCGGTGACGACCCCCCAAAGGCACACACCTTTCTTCAAGTAAGCCTGTGTGGAGCCTGCCTACGGGCTCTTCGGTGGAGCCATGGTGCTCTCATAGTTGGGCGTAAAGAAAGACCAGACAAGCCCAACAGAGGCGCTTCCTGTATTTTATGTTCTGGTCACCATCAGAGACGGCCTTTAATATCAGGGCACACTTGATGGTCACCCACATCCTGAATGAGTCACTACTGTCCTCTCCGCCCAGACTCTGTGATGATGGACAGTGGTGGGGCGAGATTCTAGACAGGGGGACAGGCCTTTGGGAGAAGGTGTGTTCATAACTGGGTTCTTCACCTACATCTTGTCTGGGGGATGTATTAAAGACGTCTGTTGTATGTCTGGAAACGTGCAGGTTCAGAATGGACTGGGCAGCGATAGAGTCTGCTGATGTCACCTGTGCTGCATAAAATGATGGTCTGCTCTGCGCTAGGTGCGTCATGTCCGTTTCAGACATCCCAGCCTGTACACTCTGCCCCCTCACCAAAACCTGGTAGATGGGGGATTTCTCCAGCCATTTCCCTTTGATATACGTTTCTCCTGCCTGGGTGAAACTCACTTCTACAGGTTTTCCTATAGGTTGACCATCGTGCTAGCAACTGGTCAACAAATTGAGACCACACCACTTTACACCAGAGCCAACTCAAACTGGTCTCAGTGTGGACAATGCACAGGGAACCTGAAATCTGGCAATTACAGAGGATGTTTCTTCTGGATTGGAAGAGAATTAGACCTTTCAAAACTAGCAGGCCACCTTGGCCACCAGAGGATTACAAGTACTTCCCCCTCAACCAACAATTGGTTCATCTTCACTGACCGGACAGCCAGTACATACAGCCTGGCTCTCAGGCACCCAAACACATATGTCCGATTCATACCCACACATGTTCATACATCCCCAAAGAGCACGCTGACACACACGGCAGCGCTGTCAGTGCCTTAGTATCTGGCTGTGTGGACATCAGGCTTAAAGTCAATGAAGCGGAGCCTGAGGGCGTCTGGTAACATACACGAGTTGTGCAGGAACTGTCAAATTCAAGTCTTGACAATATGTTGGGGTCGCTCATATTTACAACTCTAATTTTCACAGTCCTGATTTTGTTGTTCTTCATTATCCTAAACACTGAAGCTCATGGACTGCAGTATTTTCAATAAATATATTGCAAACTGTTCTGTAACTTTTTCTTGCCTATTTGTGTGTGAGAGACTTGTATATAGAGAGAAAAGGGTGAGGCTTGTTTCACCACGATTTTCCCTGAGGGGTTTTCAGAGTTCCATGCAAGGATGCCACAAATCACCTTTCCTGATGCTGCGGGGCTGCTAGTGAGCCGGGAGGGCTGGGCTGAAAACTGCCAGCTGCTGTGGGGGTGGCTCAGTCACCTGCAACGCACACATGCTGCTACCCCAAATCCAGCAGTCTCTAGGAGTATGAGAGTCCTTACGGCATTTTATGAGTCTCCTGAGTACCTCCGTCTGACACAGACTGAAGGTACCCTAAGTACCATTACACGGAGAAGTCTGTGGTCTTAGGGACAATCCTCCTCAGCCAAAGAGGGAGTACTTATCTGGGCTGTGGTTATTCATGCTTGAGCAATGAAAGGATTTACTTTCTCTGTGGTGTTCCCAACCCTAACACCTATTCTTTAATATGGCAAACACTATAAACATCAGGGATAATTGCAGACCGCTCATGCAGTTTCTTTTAGCCCACGGCTTATCAGAAGATGGTGGGGATGTCACATTCGTCGTGGAAGCCCACAACGTATATAGGACAGAAATATTCTACTCCTGGATCAACTTTACTGAAATAGACGAAAATACACATACATTTCATGCATACAGAATAGCAAACATACCACAACAGTACAGAGCTTACCAATACTTACAGGTACCTCTCTTTTATCAAGAACATCAAAACCTGTTCAATGACGCCCTTCCACATGTAAAACAACCCGTGAGATTAGGTCCATTAAGCAATGGTGGACCAACGTGGCCAAAACTTAGCACATGCACACCACTTCCCAATATGCAGGCTACGACACTTATCAGAAGTAGCTTTCACTACAGTAAAGGTTGGAGACCTACGCCTTAGACTCTGGTAAACCCGAGAGTCTTCCTAACCAATCACTGGTTCTCCAATGATATCACCCGGAGAGTTTAAAGAGTTATGTGGTTGGTGATGTTGTCTGAGTGCTGAATTTTTGGGATCATGCAGTTTTTTTGGTGTTCGCCTTTCACTCATTTGGGGGTTGCCAGGTGTCGCTGCGACCCCTGACACTGCCCTTGCGACCTTGAGCCGAAAAAGGGGCAAATGCAGCAGCAGAGCAGAGGAGCGGGAGGGTGATCGAGACTGTAACAGTTCCAGCTCAGATTTTGTCCAGATCAGCTGAAGTGAGGCCAAGCAATACCCTTCTAAGGCCTGCCAGGCCCAGACAGCCCTAAGCAGCTTGGAGAGCTTCTGTACTGCTGTCCTGCCCCATACTGGACTGCACGCGAGGAGTCATGTCTAAGTTCAGGCCATCCTTGCTACTCTGATATGCAACCTGCTGAGAAGCCACACATTTTGGGAGAGTCACAACAGGTGCTTTGATAGCCTGTTTTATATTCACACCAGAGCATGTTTAGTTTATTGCAGCACTAAATTGTAAAGCCCCCTATTTCAGGCAACTGATTTCACTTTTCATTGAAGTTTGCATGAGAGAGAATGAAAATGTCACTTACCCAGTGTACATCTGTTCGTGGCATCAGTCGCAGTAGATTCGCATGTTCTGCAATAGCTCGCCATCTGGTGTTGGGCCGGAGTGTTACAAGTTGTTTTTCTTCGAAGAAGTCTTTCGAGTCACGGGACCGAGTGACTCCTCCTTTTGTCTCCATTGCGCATGGGCGTCGACTCCATCTTCGATTGTTTTTCCCCGCAGAGGGTGAGGTAGGAGTTGAATTGTAGTAATAGTGCCCATGCAATGGAGTGACTAAGTATGCACCTATTTAAGGTTGAGATGATACATATATAAATAATTGAAGGTAACTTCCAAACTGCTACAGGCTCCCGGGGAGGCGGGTGGGCACATGCGAATCTACAGCGACTGATGCCACGAACAGATGTACACTGGGTAAGTGACATTTTCAGTTCGATGGCATCTGTCGCTGTAGATACGCATGTTCTGCATAGACTAGTAAGCAGTTATTTCCCCAAAAGCGGTGGATCAGCCTGTAGGAGTAGAAGTTGTCTGAAATAATGTTCTTAATACAGCTTGACCTACTGTGGCTTGTTGTGCGGATAACACGTCTACACAGTAGTGCTTGGTGAATGTGTGAGGCGTAGACCATGTGGCTGCCTTACATATTTCTTGCATTGGGATGTTTCCTAGAAAGGCCATGGTAGCACCTTTCTTTCTGGTTGAGTGTGCCCTTGGTGTAATGGGCAGCTGTCGTTTAGCTTTAAGGTAGCAGATTTGGATGCATTTAACTATCCATCTGGCTATACCTTGTTTTGAAATTGGGTTTCCTGCATGAGGTTTTTGAAATGCAATAAAGAGTTGTTTAGTCTTTCTGATGTTTTTTGTTCTGTCAATGTAATACATCAATGCTCTTTTGACATCTAATGTATGTAGTGCCCTTTCAGCTACGGTATCTGGCTGTGGAAAGAACACTGGAAGTTCCACTGTTTGATTTAGATGGAACGGTGAAATAACCTTTGGCAAAAATTTAGGATTGGTCCTTAGGACGACTTTATTTTTGTGTAGTTGTATAAAAGGTTCCTGTATAGTAAACGCCTGAATCTCGCTTACTCTTCTCAGGGAAGTAATGGCGATGAGAAATGCCACCTTCCAGGTTAGGAACTGTATGTCGCAGGAGTGCATGGGTTCAAAAGGTGGACCCATAAGTCTAGTTAGGACAACATTTAGGTTCCATGAAGGAACAGGTAGTGTTCTTGGTGGTATAATTCTCCTAAGGCCCTCCATGAATGCTTTAATGACTGGTATTTTATATAGGGAAGTTGAATAGGTAGTCTGCAGGTATGCAGATATTGCTGCAAGGTGAATCTTAATGGAAGAGAAAGCTAGGTTAGATTTTTGTAAGTGAAGCAAGTAACCCACTACATGTTCTGGAGTTGTGTGTAATGGTTGTATTTGATTAATATGGCAGTAGCAAACAAACCTCTTCCATTTACTTGCATAGCAGTGCCTGGTGGATGGCCTTCTTGCTTGTTTTATGACTTCCATACATTCTTGGGTAAGTTGTAAGTGCCCGAATTCTAGGATTTCAGGAGCCAGATTGCTAGATTCAGCGATGCTGGATCTGGGTGTCTGATCTTTTGGTTGTGCTGTGTCAACAGATCTGGCCTGTTGGGCAATTTGATGCAGGGTACCACTGATAGGTCTAGTAGCGTTGTGTACCAGGGTTGCCTTGCCCAAGTTGGTGCTATCAATATGAGTTTGAGTTTGCTTTGACTGAGTTTGTTTACCAGGTAAGGAAGGAGAGGGAGAGGAGGAAAAGCGTAAGCAAATATCCCTGACCAGTTCATCCATAGGGCATTGCCTTGGGATTGTTTGTGTGGGTATCTGGATGCGAAGTTTTGGCATTTTGCGTTCTCCCTTGTCGCAAACAAGTCTATCTGAGGTGTTCCCCAGAGTTTGAAATAAGTGTTCAGAATTTGGGGGTGAATTTCCCATTCGTGGACCTGTTGGTGATCTCGAGAGAGATTGTCTGCGAGTTGATTTTGTATCCCTGGTATAAACTGTGCAATTAGGCGAATTTGGTTGTGAATTGCCCAATGCCAAATTTTTTGTGCTAGTAGGCTTAACTGCGTGGAGTGCGTCCCCCCCTGCTTGTTTAGATAATACATTGTTGTCATGTTGTCTGTTTTGACGAGAATGTATTTGTGAACTATTATTGGTTGGAAAGCCTTTAGTGCTTGAAAAACTGCTAGAAGTTCTAGGTGATTGATATGCAGTTTTGTTTGATGTACGTTCCATTGTCCTTGTATGCTGTGTTGATCGAGGTGTGCTCCCCACCCTGTCATGGAAGCATCTGTTGTTATTACGTATTGTGGCACTGGGTCTTGGAAAGGCCGCCCCTTGTTTAAATTTATGTTGTTCCACCACAGAAGCGAGAGGTAAGTTTGGCGGTCTATTAACACCAGATCTAAAAGGTGACCCTGTGCTTGAGACCACTGTGATGCTAGGCATTGTTGTAAGGGCCTCATGTGCAGTCTTGCGTTTGGGACAATGGCTATGCATGATGACATCATGCCTAGGAGTTGTAATATCATCTTTGCCTGTATCTTTTGTGTTGGATACATGCGTTGTATGATGGTGTTGAAATTTTGAATTCTTTGTGGACTTGGAGTGGCTACTCCTTTTGATGTGTCTATTATGGCTCCCAGGTATTGTTGTACCTTGCGTGGCAGAATTTTGGATTTTGTGAAATTGACGGTGAACCCTAGTTTGAAGAGGGTTTGTATGATCTGATTTGTGTGATTTGAGCACTGTTTGAACGAATGGGCCTTGATTAGCCAGTCGTCCAAATATGGGAACACATGTATTTGCTGCCTTCTTATGTGTGCAGCGACTACCGCTAGACATTTGGTAAAGACTCTTGGTGCGGTTGTTAATCCGAAAGGCAGTACCTTGAATTGGTAATGTATTCCTTTGAATACAAACCTTAGGTATTTCCTGTGCGATGGGTGTATTGGTATATGGAAATAAGCATCCTTGAGGTCTAAAGTTGCCATGTAGTCGTGTAGTTTTAGCAATGGCAATACTTCCTGTAGTGTGACCATGTGGAAGTGGTCTGATTTGATGAAAGTGTTCACTACTCTGAGGTCTAGGATTGGTCTCAGTGTTTTGTCCTTCTTTGGTATCAGAAAGTACAGTGAGTAAACTCCTGTGTTTATTTGTGTGTTTGGCACTAATTCGATTGCATTCTTTTGCAATAGTGCCTGCACTTCTATCTCCAGGAGATTGGAATGGTGTGTTGTTAAATTTTGTGCTTTTGGTGGTAGGTTTGGAGGGAATTGTAGAAATTCTATGCAATAACCATGTTGGATAATTGCTAGAACCCAAGTGTCTGTAGTGATTTCCTCCCATGCTTTGTAATAATGGCCTATTCTTCCCCCCACTGGTGTTGTGTGGAGGGGGTGAGTGACCTGTGAGTCACTGTTTAGTAGTAGGGGCTTTGGGGCTTTGAAATCTTCCTCTATTTCTAGGGAATTGCCCTCCTCTATATTGTCCCCGAAAACCTCCTCTATACTGTCCCTGGTAACTGGACGGTGTGGCTTGTGAGGTGCTGGCTTGTGTGCTTTGACCTCGAAACCCCCCTCGAAAGGGCGTTTTACGGAATGTGCTGTAATTCCCTCTGCTTTGCGGGGAGTAGAGTGCGCCCATGGCTTTGGCAGTGTCCGTATCTTTTTTGAGTTTCTCAATCGCTGTGTCCACTTCTGGACCGAACAGTTCTCTTTCATTAAAAGGCATATTGAGAACTGCTTGTTGAATCTCTGGTTTAAATCCAGACGTTCAGAGCCATGCATGCCTTCTGATAGTTACAGATGTATTAATTGTCCGTGCAGCTGTATCTGCAGCGTCCATGGAGGAGCGGATCTGGTTGTTGGAAATGGTCTGTCCCTCCTCAACCACTTGTTTTGCCCTATTTTGTAAGTCCTTGGGCAGATGTTCAATGAGATGTTGCATCTCGTCCCAGTGGGCTCTGTCATAGCGCGCAAGTAGTGCCTGGGAGTTCGCGATGCGCCACTGGTTTGCAGCTTGTGCTGCGACTCTTTTACCAGCTGCATCGAACTTGCGGCTTTCTTTATCTGGGGGTGGTGCATCTCCAGATGTGTGAGAGTTGGCCCTTTTCCTAGCTGCTCCTACAACGACAGAGTCTGGTGGCAGCTGTGTAGTGATGAAAGCCGGGTCTGTAGGAGGCGCCTTATACTTTTTTTCCACCCTTGGTGTGATTGCCCTACTTTTGACCGGCTCCTTAAAGATGTCTTTTGCGTGCCGGAGCATACCAGGGAGCATAGGCAGGCTTTGGTAGGAGCTGTGGGTGGAGGAGAGGGTGTTGAATAAGAAATCATCCTCGACCTGTTCTGAGTGGAGGCTTACGTTGTGAAATTGTGCTGCTCTAGCCACCACTTGAGAATACGCGGTGCTGTCTTCTGGTGGAGATGGCTTTGTAGGGTATGCCTCCGGACTGTTATCTGACACTGGGGCGTCGTATAGGTCCCATGCGTCCTGATCTTGGTCACCCTGGCTCATGGTGGTGTGAGCTGGGGAGTGTGATGGAGTTTGTGCTGGTGAGACGTTAATCACAGGCGGAGGAGAGGGTGGTGGGGTAACTCTTTTCACCACTTTTGGTTGTGGTGTCTGTTCCGTCTGGAACTCCAACCTTCTCTTTCTCCTAATGGGGGGAAGGGTGCTTATTTTTCCTGTCCCCTGCTGTATGAAGATACGCTTTTGCGTATGGTCCACATCAGTTGCTTGCAGCTCTTCCTCAAACCTATGCTTCTGCATTTGGGAGGTTAGCGAGTGCTCTTCTGTATAAGAGCCTGAAGCTGGGTCGCTTGCAGTTTGTTTCGGCATCGAAACCCTGTCTGCGTGTTTTTTCGGCTCCGAGGTGACTCTTTTCTTTTTCGGGGCCGAAACCTCTCGGCGTCGATCTGTTTCGGTGCCGCTGTCTCGGCGTCGAGCCGTGTCGGCACCGGCATCTCGGTGTCGAGGCTTGTCTCCAGCACTTTCTCGGTCCCGAGAAGGCTGCGTGCCGGTGTCTCGACCGGAGTCGGACGATCTCGGCACTGTTGGGGCCTTTTTCGGTGCCGACGGGCGGTCACCGAATTTATGGGTGGAGCCATGGCCTGGTGGCAGTGGCGTCCCCTGGGCCTTGTAAATGTTCTTCTGAGTGGATTTCGACGTCTTACTCACGGTTTGTGTATCGTCGAATCCTTCGGAGTCTGAGTCTTGGATCGAGAAGGTACCTTCTTCTTCCTGTTCCTCGAACTCCCGTTGGGCTGTCGGTGCGGACGCCATCTGAAGTCTTCTGGCTCGACGGTCTCGGAGTGTTTTTCGGGACCGGAACGCACGACAGGCCTCGCAGGTGTCTTCGCTGTGCTCAGGTGACAGGCACAGGTTGCAGACCAAGTGTTGGTCTGTGTAAGGGTACTTATTGTGGCATTTGGGGCAGAAACGGAACGGGGTCCGTTCCATCGGCGTTCTTCAGCACGCGGTCGGGCCGACCAGGCCCCGACGGAGGATCGAAAAACTACCCCGAAGGGCACCGGAGCTCTTCGATCTTCGATGCGGTGTGGAATCTAAGTACGCCGATCCCGAACGCAACAATACCGACGAAAATCTTCCGAAATTAGCTAATTTTCCGTTCCGAAACTCGGAGCGACAGGAACACGTCCGAACCCGATGGCGGAAAAAAAACAATCGAAGATGGAGTCGACGCCCATGCGCAATGGAGACAAAAGGAGGAGTCACTCGGTCCCGTGACTCGAAAGACTTCTTCGAAGAAAAACAACTTGTAACACTCCGGCCCAACACCAGATGGCGAGCTATTGCAGAACATGCGTATCTACAGCGACAGATGCCATCGAACATTGAGTTTCCATAGACCAGCAAGATTTGAATGGGGGTCGCAGATCAAGTTTGATGAGTGCGTATTGAGTTGTAAGCATGGGATACCTATAGCAACTCAGTATGTCAAACATCGGTAAAACCAGCCCCCCAAAAGAAAGGCCACCGTCTCAGCCAGCATCTTGTGCAGTACGCAAATGAAGCCGACCATTCAGGTATCAATGAACTACACATGACAACACATACAGAAATCTTTAGTCAGGGAGAGCGCAAGGTCTTTCTTTGGGTCCCTGGACAGTCAATAGTTACTGGCAGCATTCTGTGTGGATAATAGAGACCCCTGCTTGTGTCTCAGGTCCACAATACTGGAAACTCCTCGATAGATGCTTAGAGACGTCCTTTGGGCACTTTATTATATCTGCAAAGAAGAGAGTCAAGTTTGACTTCAGGTGGAGGGGCTCAGAGACCCAGTAAATAACATTCATTAACTTCAGTCTCAGTCAACACTGTAGTTTTTTAAAATATTCAGAGCAAGTAGCATGTGTAAAAGTAAGATGGGCATTGAAGACCAGAAGGTATAGCACCTGCTAGGCCCGGGTTACAAACTTGTGGCTCCCTTGGGCCCTAGATCAGGGGTCTCCAATGTTTACTGTAGTGAGAGCTAGTAGCCAAATCCACCACAAATGCTGCCAGTAAGCACCGGCTGCTACACCAGGCATCACATCCTGTCACCCTCAGGAGTCCTGATGGCTTCTCCTACATGAGTCCTCAGCTAACACTCAGCTCCTGACTTCTCTCTCCAACAAGGAACGGGTACCAAGAATCCACGCTTCGTTTCAATGTGTAGTAACATTAGAGTAACTCATTCCTTAAGAAGAGCACTCATTCCGTGGGTCACTGCTTCACTTACGCCAGGTGCCCACAGTACAGCACCAGCAGACAGACAACTGAAGAACGTGTCCTGGGCCGCTGGTGGCCATGCGTGCCGTGCAGCCAGAAGGATCGCTAGATCCCCACCTGCACCAAAGCCTCCTTTACCAAGGGGAGGTTGGTATTGTGCTTAAAAGTGATAAACGCAGATGTGCAGCTCACCTGAGGAAGGTCATGGCACACTCAGTGGCCACCGCTTTGGCCAGCAGTGTCTTGCCTGTGCCAGGAGGTCCATAGAGCAGGAGGCCAGAGCGCCGAAGGCCGAGAGACACAAGCTCTGGGTGCTCCAGAGGCAGCTGAACAGTGTCCAGGATTTCACATTTGACATCCTGCAGCCCACCGACATCCTGCCACTGCACGGAGGGGACCTGCAGAAGGAGGCAAGAGGGAGGGGACCATGAAGGAGAGGGATTCAAAGCAACATATGCCATGGGGAATGAGATCCAACAGACACTGACAAAGACAAGTAAAACCAGGCATGTGCAGAAGGGAGAAGGCATGTACGAAGATGAAAAAACAGGATGACAGCATGAGCGTCATTCAAAGTTCATCAACCATAAAAAGTGCATTTTAAGTGCTCACTTAAATTTATTGGCTAACATGTTTTGAAAAGTTATTTACCTGTCATAATTGATAGAACCTCAGAAGAATCCCTGGTACCAATGATGGCTCAGGGCGCTGTTTCTCCTTAATTATCGCGAGCATGGTATTCATGTTCATGAGCAAGCCAGGACTATCCACTGACAAACATAAATCACTGGCGTTCAACCTGCTTTTTGCACTGGACACAGGTGTGAGGCTGCACCACTGACCGCATAAAGAGCCCTTATTCCCCCCTATTTGTTTCCTTTCCACTCTCTTGAAAGGCAGATGGATACAATTTTGCTTGTTCACCGTTAAGGGGGAGGGAAGTGCTGCACATGGTCTCAGAATGCCCGATAAACAGCCCCATATACCGGTAAAGTCCTGGCAGCTCCTGATATGGACCCCAACTCACAACCTGGGTTTCATAGGAGCCGGGGGGGCCTCTGGCATCCAGAACAACGATGGGCCTGGGGGATCTGCTTGCCAAAGCCAGGAGATGGCTGAGATGCATGCTCACAGGGGGAAGAAGTAGCATCAGGGGTATCCTCAGAAATCTATCAAAAAACGAGAGGGACCGGGAGAATTTAGAACAGGTCCAGTCTCCCTAGACAATAAGCAGCAATCAAATGGGGCACAAAGTTCCTAAAAAGAGAAACGAACGGACACACGGGCACTTCTAAATTTAGAAGCTAGAACCCTCACACATCCGTTGGATGTCACGCTTCATCACTGGGTCTGCTCACGTCGGGCCGGCGCAGCAATGCCCGACAGGCCCCAGTAAAGGGCTCTGTGCCGGAGATCTTTTATTATGAGCGTGCTACAAAAGTAAGCAGGAGTGAAATCAGACCTACTATGTAGAGCAGAGAGAACAAAAAATAAAATTGACTTGAGAACCACCCACAATCAGATTTATTAGTGGTGGTGGTCCTCGGGCAAGATTAAAAACACAGGGAGTATCAGGAAAATAATGTTCCTAAACTCTGACCATTAACGTATAGGATAAAGAGGACATTGGCTCTCACCCTCACTAAAAGGTCAACATGTTTCACGCCTCAACTGTCCTGAAGGATCAAATGGCGTTTCATCCGGACCACAAAAAAAACTAAGTTCTTTTCCAAAAACAAAACAAAAAAGCACATTAAGCAAGAACTTACATGAACAGCTACGCAAACAAGTAAAGAAGAAGAAAGCCTCAATCCGCATAAACCCTCCTCAATTTAGGGAACGGGCATCATGGGTCAAGTGCTAACCAAAGGACTACAATCCCAACAGCCGGACAGGCCCTGCTTTGGAACACCTACCCGTGGCCGCACATCTGGAAAGACCCCAGGAAGACAAGGGAATATGGGGTTTGTGGTAAGACTCTACAGAGGGAGAAGCTGCAGACTGAGACATTTACTTGTAGACAGTAGGCTGCTTCACTGCAGTGTAAAGTATACCGTCGCAGGGACGCTGTGTGAATGTGTGGCCGGAGGACCATGTTGCCCCTTCTTTCGAATGAGGGACACCTCCAAGCGTAGGTTTTGCTGTAGGAGAGCCAGTTTGAATACATTTAACAATCCCAATGTCATTATCTGCCTTTCAGCTGGGGAAAAAATAATAAACAGTTGATTACTTTTTGGTTTCTCAAATTGTGAAAGTCTGCTCAAGGTAAAATATAAAAGTCCTTCTGATATCCAAGATCTGCAGTGAACACCTTGCAAGTCTCTGGAATTGGTACATTGCTAATTCATTAACTAATATAGAATGGTGGCTCCTCCTTTGGTAGGAAGTCTGGGTGATTGCACAGAATTACTTTGCCTTTATGGATTAAAGAATACGTTCTTTACCTTCAGCAATGCTCTTTCTTGTGAATACTCCATCTAACCGCGGATTACTCACGTTTAGAATATCACCAGGCACCGCACTTGATACAAAGAATTCTTCAGCAATGCTCCTGCACACAGGTCGGTGGAGCGTGTGGCCCCTCGGTGACTCCGTACCACCATGGAAATGAGCGAGCGGAGTCCCATAAAGCACCATCCCTGCACACTCATGTTGTTTTCTTATATCCATCTCCGTCCGCGCCCCCATGGGGAGGTGCGGGGCACAGCAGTGAGAAATTTGTGAGAAGATCGAGTATCCACAAGAAAGAGCTTTACTGAAGGTAAGTACCTTGTTCTTCTGATGGATACTTCTAACCGCAAATTGCTGATCTTTATAAGAGATACCACAGAAGCACTTTCCCGAGGTGGAGGGTGTGAGGACTGGACCAAAACATCCTGCAGAATCAAGCAAGCAAAGCAGCCTTCCCCACAGATCTGGCTATTCGGACAGTAGTGCTTCATAAACGTATGCACGGATGTCCCTGTTGCAGCCTGGCAAACATCTTTAACAGGAACCCCTCTCGTCAATGCCGCAGTAGTGGCCTCGGCTGTGGCAGAACAGGACAGTAAGCCTTCAGGGGCTGCTTCTTTATCAGGACAAAGCAAAAAACTATCCACCTTGGCAAGGTCTCTTTTGAATTGTTTGGTCTTTTTCTCCACCAGAATAACTGAGAAAGAGATGATTGTCCGCCCGATATTCCTCAGTGCGCTCAATGTAAAACCTAAGCGCACTTTTAGGGTTCAAGACAACAGAGCCTCTCTTCTAGCTTCGAGGGATGAGGGCAGCAAGGAGCGATCTACTGGCTAAAGTGAAAAGGTCGTCATGGCTTTCGGGAAAAATGCCTTCAGTGTTCTCAACACAAATTTGTTTGAAGAGGAGAAGGCGCAGAGAAGCTGGGTCTGCAGTCCGCTCGTGGATCGCTGACATGATGGCAATCAGGAAGACAGTTTTCAGTGTCAAAAGCCTCAAGCAGCAGCTGAGAATCGGCTCAAATGGCAAAGACATGAGAAACGTTAAGAACAAATTTAGGTCTCCTTGAGACATGGTAAATGATTTTGGAAAAACGTATCACAACCGGTAACTGCTGGTCATGTAAACGGAGAAAGGCCCGAAAAATAACCTTTCACCATGCCTGCCGCAAAGCCTTGCAGGGCTAATGAAAGAGAAAACAAAAGGACATCAGAGAGTTTAGATTATATCATGTGTGTTTATCATGCACCACACACCACGCGACAAACGTGCTCTAGCGCACAGCGTGCATGAACTTCCTGGAAGGGCATCTGCCAGCAAGGACGGCCAAACCACTTTGGAGTGCAGGTAAAACACATTAAGCTGCAGCCGCTCTATTTCCACATGTGGAGGTGTGTGTTGTTGGGACTCTGAGTCAGGCCCCCACCTTGCTGCGGAGACAAGTCCTGATTGGAGGACAAATACTAAGGCTCAGGAGCATTGGATACCGCATTTTGTGTAAGTGCTGGTGGCCTCCCGAGCACAGCGACGAGGCACCTGTCAGCGGTAAGCACTGGTGGCCTCCCGAACCCAGCGGTGAGGCACCTGTCACAGCTGTAAGCGCTGGTGGCCTCCGGAACCCAGAGGTGAGGCACCTGTCACTGCTGTAAGCACTGGTGGCCTCCCAAACCCAGCGGTGAGGCACCTGTCACAGCTGTAAGCGCTGGTGGCCTCCCGAACCCAGCGGTGAGGCACCTGTCACTGCTGTAAGCGCTGGTGGCCTCCGGAACCCAGAGGTGAGGCACCTGTCACAGCTGTAAGCACTGGTGGCCTCCCAAACCCAGCGGCGAGGCACCGGTCACAGCTGTAAGCACTGGTGGCCTCCCGAACCCAGCGGCGAGGCACCTGTCAGCTGTAACAGCTGGTGGCCTCCCAAACCCAGAGGTGAGGCACCTGTCACAGCTGTAAGCACTGGTGGCCTCCCGAACCCAGAGGTGAGGCACCTGTCACAGCTGTAAGCACTGGTGGCCTCCCATACCCAGCGACGAGGCACCTGTCACTGCTGTAAGCACTGGTGGCCTCCCGAACCCGGCAGTGAGGCACCTGTCACAGCTGTAAGCACTGGTGGCCTCCCGAGCACAGCGACGAGGCACCGGTCACAGCTGTAAGCACTGGTGGCCTCCCAAACCCAGCTGCGGCGAGGCACCGGTCACAGCTGTAAGCACTGGCGGCCTCCCCAACCCAGCGGCGAGGCACCGTTCACAGCTGTAAGCACTGGTGGCCTCCCGAACCCAGCGGCGAGGCACCTGTCAGCTGTAAGAGCTGGTGGCCTCCCAAACCCAGAGGTGAGGCACCTGTCACTGCTGTAAGCACTGGTGGCCTCCCGAACCCAGAGGTGAGGCATCTGTCACAGCTGTAAGCACTGGTGGCCTCCCATACCCGGCGACGAGGCACCTGTCACTGCTGTAAGCACTGGTGGCCTCCCGAACCCGGCAGTGAGGCACCTGTCACAGCTGTAATCACTGGTGGCCTCCCGAGCACAGCGACGAGGCACCGGTCACAGCTGTAAGCACTGGTGGCCTCCCAAACCCAGCGGCGGCGAGGCACCGGTCACAGCTGTAAGCACTGGCGGCCTCCCCAACCCAGCGGCGAGGCACCGTTCACAGCTGTAAGCACTGGTGGCCTCCCGAGCACAGCGACGAGGCACCTGTCACAGCTGTAAGCACTGGTGGCCTCCCGAACCCAGCGGCGAGGCACCTGTCACAGCTGTAAGCACTGGTGGCCTCCCGAACCCAGCGGCGAGGCACCTGTCACTGCTGTAAGCACTGGTGGCCTCCCGAACCCAGCGGCGAGGCACCTGTCACAGCTGTAAGCGCTGGTGGCCTACCGAGCACAGCGACGAGGCACCTGTCACAGCTGTAAGCGCTGGTGGCCTCCCCAACCCAGCGGCGAGGCACCTGTCAGCTGTAAGCACTGGTGGCCTCCCGAACCCAGCGACGAGGCACCTGTCAGCTGTAAGCACTGGTGGCCTCCCGAGCACAGCGACGAGGCACCTGTCACAGCTGTAAGCGCTGGTGGCCTCCCGAGCACAGCGACGAGGCACCTGTCACAGCTGTAAGCGCTGGTGGCCTCCCCAACCCAGCGGCGAGGCACCTGTCACAGCTGTAAGCACTGGTGGCCTCCCATACCCAGCGGCGAGGCACCTGTCACAGCTGTAAGCACTGGTGGCCTCCCGAACCCAGCGGCGGCGAGGCACCTGTCACCGCTGTAAGCACTGGTGGCCTCCCCAACCCAGCGGTGAGGCACCTGTCACCGCTGTAAGCACTGGTGGCCTCCGGAACCCAGTGGCGGCGAGGCACCTGTCACAGCTGTAAGCACTGGTGGCCTCCCCAACCCAGCGGTGAGGCACCTGTCACCGCTGTAAGCACTGGTGGCCTCCGGAACCCAGTGGCGGCGAGGCACCTGTCACAGCTGTAAGCACTGGTGGCCTCCCATACCCAGCGACGAGGCACCTGTCACAGCTGTAAGAACTGGTGGCCTCCCATACCCAGCGACGAGGCACCTGTCACTGCTGTAAGCACTGGTGGCCTCCCGAACCCGGCGGCGAGGCACCTGTCACAGCTGTAAGCGCTGGTGGCCTCCCGAGCACAGCGACGAGGCACCTGTCACAGCTGTAAGCGCTGGTGGCCTCCCCAACCCAGCGGCGAGGCACCTGTCAGCTGTAAGCACTGGTGGCCTCCCGAACCCAGCGACGAGGCACCTGTCACAGCTGTAAGCACTGGTGGCCTCCCGAGCACAGCGACGAGGCACCTGTCACTGCTGTAAGCGCTGGTGGCCTCCCGAGCACAGCGACGAGGCACCTGTCACAGCTGTAAGCGCTGGTAGCCTCCCCAACCCAGCGGCGAGGCACCTGTCACAGCTGTAAGCACTGGTGGCCTCCCATACCCAGCGGCGAGGCACCTGTCACAGCTGTAAGCACTGGTGGCCTCCCGAACCCAGCGGCGAGGCACCTGTCACAGCTGTAAGCCCTGGTGGCCTCCCAAACCCAGCGGCGAGGCACCTGTCAGCTGTAAGCACTGGTGGCCTCCGGAACCCAGCGGTGAGGCACCTGTCACAGCTGTAAGCACTGGTGGCCTCCCGAGCACAGCGACGAGGCACCGGTCACAGCTGTAAGCACTGGTGGCCTCCCAAACCCAGCGGCGAGGCACCTGTCACAGCTGTAAGCACTGGTGGCCTCCCCAACCCAGCGGTGAGGCACCTGTCACCGCTGTAAGCACTGGTGGCCTCCCAAACCCAGCGGCGGCGAGGCACCGGTCACAGCTGTAAGCACTGGCGGCCTCCCCAACCCAGCGGCGAGGCACCTGTCACCGCTGTAAGCAATGGTGGCCTCCGGAACCCAGTGGCGGCGAGGCACCTGTCACAGCTGTAAGCACTGGTGGCCTCCCCAACCCAGCGGCGAGGCACCTGTCACTGCTGTAAGCACTGGTGGCCTCCCCAACCCAGCGGCGAGGTACCTCTCACAGCTGTAAGCACTGGTGGCCTCCGGAACCCAGTGGCGGCGAGGCACCTGTCACAGCTGTAAGAACTGGCGGCCTCCCAAACGCAGCGGCGAGGCACCTGTCAGCTGTAAGCACTGGTGGCCTCCCGAACCCAGTGGCGGCGAGGCACCTGTCACCGCTGTAAGCACTGGTGGCCTCCGGAACCCAGTGGCGGCGAGGCACCTGTCACAGCTGTAAGCACTGGTGGCCTCCGGAACCCAGCGGCGAGGCACCTGTCAGCTGTAAGCGCTGGTGGCCTCCCAAACCTAGCGGCGAGGCACCTGTCACCGCTGTAAGCACTGGTGGCCTCCGGAACCCAGTGGCGGCGAGGCACCTGTCACAGCTGTAAGAACTGGTGGCCTCCCGAGCACAGCGACGAGGCACCTGTCACAGCTGTAAGCACTGGTGGCCTCCCGAACCCAGCGGTGAGGCACCTGTCACAGCTGTAAGCGCTGGTGGCCTCCCGAACCCAGCGGCGAGGCACCTGTCACTGCTGTAAGCACTGGTGGCCTCCCGAACCCAGCGGCGAGGCACCTGTCACAGCGGTAAGCACTGGTGGCCTCCCGAGCACAGCGACGAGGCACCTGTCACAGCTGTAAGCACTGGTGGCTCCCCAACCCAGAGGTGAGGCACCTGTCACTGCTGTAAGCACTGGTGGCCTCCCGAACCCAGCGGCGAGGCACCTGTCACAGCTGTAAGCCCTGGTGGCCTCCCAAACCCAGAGGTGAGGCACCTGTCACTGCTGTAAGCACTGGTGGCCTCCCAAACCCAGAGGTGAGGCACCTGTCACAGCTGTAAGCACTGGTGGCCTCCCCAACCCAGCGGCGAGGCACCTGTCACTGCTGTAAGCACTGGTGGCCTCCCAAACCCAGAGGTGAGGCACCTGTCACAGCTGTAAGCCCTGGTGGCCTCCCAAACCCAGTGGCGGCGAGGCACCTGTCAGCTGTAAGAGCTGGTGGCCTCCCAAACCCAGTGGCGGCGAGGCACCTGTCACAGCTGTAAGAACTGGTGGCCTCCCCAACCCGGCGGCGAGGCACCTGTCACAGCTGTAAGAACTGGTGGCCTCCCAAACGCAGCGGCGAGGCACCTGTCACAGCTGTAAGCACTGGTGGCCTCCCAAACCCAGTGGCGGCGAGGCACCTGTCACAGCTGTAAGAACTGGTGGCCTCCCCAACCCAGCGGCGAGGTACCTCTCACAGCTGTAAGCACTGGTGGCCTCCGGAACCCAGTGGCGGCGAGGCACCTGTCACAGCTGTAAGCACTGGTGGCCTCCCGAACCCAGCGGCGAGGCACCTGTCACTGCTGTAAGCACTGGTGGCCTCCCGAACCCAGCGGCGAGGCACCTGTCACAGCTGTAAGAACTGGCGGCCTCCCAAACGCAGCGGCGAGGCACCTGTCACCGCTGTAAGCACTGGTTAGGGAGAGAACAGTTGCCACCATCACAGATCCGATGCAATCTCCCTCAAGATCTGTATAGTCAGACAAGCAGCCCTGATGCTGGGCCCATTGGGACCTGAGGGTCCACTGCAGGACCAGCACGCGTGAGCTGGCAGTCGGGATGAGGAGGATACATAAGGCCAGAAGACCAAGAAGCCTCACTGCCATATCACTGAACCATAGGGCTGCCACAAAGAGCACCGGACCACGTCTCGTACTGACTGCATGAACAACAGACTAGGATGCAGCACGAGTAAATATGTGGCTAAGATTATTTCAAGCATTCCTCCCATCACTTTATGTATTCATTGGGCTAGAACTTGGCCTGAGAGTTACGGCGATAAAGTAAACAGCTGTTAAAGTTGTAACACAGCCACAGATCCAGCTAAGTCTGTCATCTTCTTTACTTTCTTCTAGACTTTCATCAATCTTTGTACCAAGCAAGTTTTCCCTCCACACTCAATCAGCACTAATATGTGAGCCTATTGCAGCTGTACAAGCAGTCCTGAGGGTAGGTATGCTTGCATTCACCTGCCTGGCAGCTGTAAGCGAGCAGTCCTGTGCGTAGGTATGCTGGCCAGTCGGCTTTGACCTCTGCACCTGACTGGCCCTGTGTTGCTGGTGGTGGGCGTTTGGGGTTGACTTGAACCCCCAACGGTGGGCTGCCTATGCTCCGGAGACTGAAATTGTAAGTGCTTTACTTACCTGAACAACTAACCATTACTTACCTCCCCCAGTAACTGTTGATTTTAGCAGTGTCCACTTTTAAAATAGCTATTTCCCATTTTTGCCAAAACTGTGTACATTACTGTTTTAATTCAAAGTTCCATATTTACCTATCCCAAGTACCTTACAATGTATGTACTTACTTGAATTCTGCATCTTGTGGTTCTAAAATAAATTAGGAAAATAATATTTTTCTATATAAAAACCTATTGGCCTGGAATTGTCTTTGAGTGTGTGTTCTCATTTATTGCCTGTGTGTGTACTCAAATGCTTAACACTACCCTCTGATAAGCCTACTGCTCGACCACACTACCACAAAATAGAGCAGTAGAATTATCTCTTTTTGCCACTATCAACCTCTAAGGGGAACTATCTCTTACTTTGAGATAGTATATACAGAGCCAACTTCCTACAACATGTCTTCGTCTGGGGGGGATTCTTGGTGCTGATGCATAATTATTATGGGGAATCGTATGAGACATAGCTTCTTGAAGTAAAACGTTTTTTAGGTCAATCTTCAAGAGGGATCACACACTTTTTTCAATTGAATCCCTTTCTTGAAGTCGAGAGTCCTTGCGTGGTTGAGCATTGTATGGTCAATTCCTAGTTTATTTGTCTAGACTTCTGGTTCGGTCTATAGATGTGGTCTTACTTTCCGATGGATGTGAGGGAGCTTGTGCCAGGTGTAGGAAGGTAGCCTCTTTCTAGCCTTGTTACCCCCACTTTTGGCCTTTTGTGAGTATATGTCAGGGTGTTCTTACTGTCTCACTGGGATCCTGCTAGCCAGGGCCCAGTGCTCATAGTGAAAACCCTATTTGTCAGTGTGTTTTTATAGGAAAGTACCATCTTGCCTGGCATGTTACCCCCATTTTTTACCTGTATGTATGTTGTTTTTGCTTGTGTCACTGGGACCCTGCCAGCCAGGACCCTAGTGCTCATAAAGTATGCCCTGTATGTGTTCCCTGTGTGGTGCCTAACTGTATCACTGAGGCTCTGCTAACCAGAACCTCAGTGGTTATGCTCTCTCTGCTTTTAAATTTGTCACTGCAGGCTAGTGACTAATTTGACCAATTCTGATTGGCACACTGGAACACCCTGATAATTCCCTAGTATATGGTACCTAGGTACCCAGGGTATTGGGGTTCCAGGAGATCCCTATGGGCTGCAGCATTTATTTTGCCACCCATAGGGAGCTCTGACAATTCTTACACAGGCCTGCCACAGCAGTCTGAGTGAAATAATGTCCACGTTATTTCACAGCCATTTTACACTGCACTTAAGTAACTTATAAGTCACCTATATGTCTAACCCTCACTTAGTGAAGGTTAGGTGCAAAGTTACTTAGTGTGAGGGCACCCTGGCACTAGCCAAGGTGCCCCCACATCGTTCAGGGCAAATTCCCCTGACTTTGTGAGTGCGGGGACACCATTACACGTGTGCACCATACATAGGTCACTACCTATGTATAGCGTCACAATGGTAACTCCGAACATGTCCATGTAACATGTCTAGGATAATGGAATTGTCACCCCAATACCATTCTGGTACTGGGGGGACAATTCCATGCATCCCCGGGGCTCCAGCATAGAGCCCGGGTACTGCCAAACTAACTCTGGGGTTTTCTCTGCAGCTACCGCTGCTGCCAACCCTCAGACAGGTTTCTGCCCTTCTGGGGCCTGGGCAGCCCAGTCCCAGGAAGGAAGAACAAAGGACTTCCTCTGAGAGAGGGTGTTACATCCTCTCCCTTTGGAAATAGGTGTGAAGGCAGGGAAGGAGTAGCCTCCCCCAGCCTCTGGAAATGCTTTGAAGGGCACAGATGGTGCCCTCCTTGCATAAGCCAGTCTACACCGGTTCAGGGATCCCCCCAGCCCTGCTCTGGCGCAAAACTGGACAAAGGAAAGGGGAGTGACCACTCCCCTAACCAGCACCTCCCAAGGGGAGGTGCCCAGAGCTCCTCCAGTATGTCCCAGACCTCTGCCATCTTGGTTGGAGGTGTGAGGGCACAATGGACACCTCTGAGTGGCCAGTGCCAGCAGGTGACATCAGAGACCCCTCCTGATAGGTGCTTACCTTTCTATGTAGCCAATCCTCCTCTGAGGGCTATTTAGGGTCTCTCCTGTGGGTTTCTCATCAGATAAGGAATGCAAGAGCTCACCAGAGTTCCTCTGCACTTCCCTCTTCACCTTCTGCCAAAAGATTGACCGCTGACTGCTCCAGGACACCTACAAACCTGCAACAAAATAGCAAGAAGACTACCAGCAACATTGTAGCGCCTCATCCTGCCGGCTTTCTCGACTGTTTCCTGGTGATGCATGCTCGGAGGGCTGTCTGCCTTCACCCTGCACTGGAAGCCAAGAAGAAATCTCCTGTGGGTCGACGGAATCTTCCCCCTGCCAACGCAGGCACCAAACTTCTGCATCACCGGTCCTCTGGGTCCCCTCTCATCTTGACGAGCGTGGTCCCTGGAACACAGGAGCTGGATCCAAGTGTCCCAGACAGTCCAGTGGCCCTTCTGTCCAAATATGGTGGAGGTAAGTCCTTGCCTCCCCACACCAGACAGTAATCCTGTGTACTGCGTGAACTGCAGCTGCTAGGGCTTCTGTGCAGTTTTGCAAGAATTCCTTTGTGCACAGCCTAGACCAGGTCCCCAGCACTCTGTCCTGCATTGCCCAACTCGCTGAGTTGGACTCCGACTTCGTGGGACTCCCTTTTGTTGTGCTGAGACGACCGCCGTGCTCAGATCTTCTGAACGCCTGGGATAAGTACTTGTAACTGCTTTACCACTTTGTCATTTGTGCTTTTCATAAGAAAAACATATACCAAATACTTCAGAATATACACAGTAACCTAAACAGTTTAACTTTCCTTCTCTAAAAACTTTCTAAAAAGTTTCTGAAAAGTTTCTGAAAACTTTCAAAAGTTTTCACAAGTTTTTCTCTGTTCTTTTAAAAGTTCTAAAACCTTTTTTCTCGCTCTGTCCTAAACCTTTTCTGTCATGTCTGCAGTAGAGCTTACTCCCTCAGTTGTCCAGGCAACATATGGGAATCTAAACTTTAAAAGTTTGAGGGGTCTCTGCATTGAAAGAGGTTTAAGCATTAGTAAGAACCCTACCAATGATCATCTCCTTCGCCTTCTCCTAGAAAGTGACCTGAACCAGTATGGCCCATCCCAGGATCAGGAGGAAGATGAGGGGGGTACCCAGCAAGAATCAGGGGAGGGCCCTGAGGACTCTGGGGAGGGTTCATCCAAAGACCTGCCAGCTAACAGGCCTCCTAGTGACACTGGTATTGGGAGGGGGTCACACACTAGTAGGGCACCTTTCACTCCAAAAGGCCAGGTTACGAGAGTCCAGCCAGTTAGAGACAGGTCTCTCTCTGTCAATTCCCACATTTCTTCTGTGTCTCAGAATTCCCAAGCCTCCCACCCTGAGGATAACACTATGGAAAGGGAACTCAGAAAGCTGAGGTTGGAAGAGGCCAGGCTGAAGCTAAGACAGCAGCAGTTGGCCTTACACAGGGAATCTCTAGATGTAGAGAGGGAAAGGCAGAGGTTGGGGTTAGTTCCCCATGGTGGCAGCAGCAGTGTTTTTGATAGTAATCCTGTAAGAGAACAAGATTCCAGAAACCTGCATAAGATTGTCCCCCCCTTACAAGAAGGGAGATGACATTAACAAGTGGTTTGCTGCACTTGAGAGGGCCTGTATGGTACAGTTGGTCCCTTAAAGGGAGTGGGCTGCGATCTTGTGACTATCTTTCACTTGTAAGGGTAGGGATAGGCTCCTTGCTGTCAGAGAAAGTGATGTTACTAATTACAACGTTTTGAAGGATGCACTCTTGGATGGATTTGGCTTAACCACTGAACAATACAGGATTAAGTTCAGAGACACCTGAAAAGAGTCCTCTCAAGACTGGACAGATTTTGTGGACTGTTCATTGAAGGGCTTGGAGGGTTGGTTACATGGCAGTAAAGTATCTGACTATGAAAGCCTGTATAATCTAATCCTGAGAGAGCATATTTTGAACAATTGTGTGCCTGATTTTTTGCACCAGTACTCGGAAGACCCATATCTGACCTTTCCCCAAGAATTGGGAAAGAAGGCAGATAAATGGGTCGGAACAAGAGTGAACAGAAAAGTTCATACAGGAGGTGACAAGGATGGCAAGAAGAAAGATGGTGAGAAATCTCAGGATAAGCATGGGGATAAGGGTAAAACCAAAGATCCTTCTTCAAATCCTAAACACTCTTCAGGGGGTGGGGATAAAAAATCTTCCTTCTCTTCTTCATAACCCACACACACTAAAAAGCCTTGGTGCTCTGTGTGTAAAAATAAAGGCCATAGGCCAGAGTATAAGTCCTGCCCAGGTAAACCCCCTGAGCCTACCACCACTAATACATCAAACTCTAGTGGCCCTAGCAGTAGTGGTAATAGTGGTGGGACTGCTGGCAACAGTCAAAAATAAGGGTGTAGTTGGGTTCACTTTTGGGTCCATCATAGAAAATGGGGTAGTCAGTCCCAAGACAGTTGGATAAGTACAGACAGACAGTTTCAATAAATGGTGTTGAGGCTTAGGCCTACAGGTACACAGGTGCCAGTATCACTTTGGTGACTGAAAACCTAGTGCACCCTGATCAACACATCATTGGACAACAGTATAAGATTATTGATGTCCATAACTCCACTAAGTTTCTTCCCTTAGCTATAGTTCAGTTTAGTTGGGGTGGAGTTACTGGCCCTAAGCAGGTGGTAGTATCACCTAGCTTACCTGTAGACTGTCTCTTAGGTAATGACCTAGAGGCCTCAGGTTGGGCTGATGTAGAGTGTAATACCCATGCATCCATGCTGGGCATCCCTGAGGAATTGCTTCCTCTCATTTCAGCTAGAATGAAAAAGCAAAGGAGAGACAAAGGCCTAAAAACTCGGGATCCTTCTCCAACAACAGGTGAAAAGGGCATCACAGTATCCCCTACCCACCCTGCCATTCAGGATACCATTCCTGTGGTGGGAGAAACCTCTCCTGGGGTGGCACCTGTTCCAAGGGAATCATCAGCTGGCATAGCTGTACTCCCTGAGGTGGAAGTACCTCTCTGTGGGATAACTAACATTGGTGAGAAAAAGAGCACCATTTTAGTGAACATGGAGCATCCCTCCAACCCTCCAAGGAAACTTTGGTGCAGAAACCCTGCACTGCCTCACAACACTTAGGACAGCAGCCCTGCCCTAGTGTGGAGCTCATAGGACAGCATCCCTGCCCTGCTCCAAAACAAGAGAAACATCATCCCCGTTCTCTCTTACAGCCATATGGACAAAGTATTTGCCCAGCGATGGCTTTATTGAGACAGCATCCCTGCCTGGCATTCTCATCACTAGAAATAGGTTCAGTGGACAATTCCCACTGCTCTAAACGTAAACATGCTAATAGGAACTCTGAGAATATAACTTCACATTGTTGGCTAGCTAAAAAACTTCAAACAGGGTGGTTTACATCCCCACAGGGAAGTAACCATATAGTGGATGACAAAGGGAGTAACCAATCTATTGCAGAGCTACTCTCCACTTATCACCACTTAGACAATAAAGACTCAACTGGCCAAGGATAGCCTTATTGTCCTTCGTTTGGGGGGGGGGGGTTGTGTGAGAAAGTAGCCTCTTTCTAGCCTTGTTACCCCCACTTTTGGCCTGTTTGTGAGTGTATGTCAGGGTGTCTTTACTGTCTCCCTGGGATCCTGCTAGCCAGGGCCCAGTTCTCATAGTGAAAACCCTATGTTGTCAGTGTGTTTTATATGTGTCACTGGGATCCTGCTAGCCAGGACCCCAGTGCGCATATGTTTGTGGCCTATATGTGTTCCCTGTGTGGTGCCTAACTGTGTCACTGAGGCTCTGCTAACCAGAATCTCAGTGCTTATGCTCACTCTGTCTTTCAAATTGTCACTAACAGGCTAGTGACCATTTTTACCAGTTCTCATTGGCACACTGGAACACCCTTATAATTCCCTTGTATATGGTACCTAGGTACCCATGGTATTGGGGATCCAGGAGATCCCTATGGGCTGCAGCATTTATTTTGCCACCTTTGTGACCTTTGCAGCTAGCCCGGCTTGTTTGCGGTCTTTCTGTGTGGAAACAACTCTGCATCCCCCAGCACGCCGTGGGACATCTTCTGACCAAAGGAGAAATTCCTGGCATTTTCCATTGTTGCAGAATCTTCAGCTTCTTCCACTCAGCCCTTTTGCATCTTCATCCGGGGTTTAGTGGGCTCCTGCCCCCCCCGGACACTTGCGTAACTCTTGGACTTGGTCCCCTTCCTTTACAGGTCCTCAGGTCCAGGAATCCGTCTTCAGTGCTTTGCAGTCAGTTGTTGTCTTTGCAGAATCCCCTATCTCGACTTTACTGTCTTTCTGGGGTAGTAGAGTAAATTTACTCCTACTTTTCAGGTTCTTGGGGTGGGGTATCTTGGACACCCTTAGTGTTTCTTACACTCCCAGCGACCCTCTACACACTACACTAGGCCAGGGGTCCCTAAGTGGTTTGCATTCCACTTTCTTAGTATATGGTTTGTGTTGCTCCTAGGCCTATGGCATCCTATTGTATTCTACAGTGTTTGCATATTTTTCTGTTTTACTTACCTGATTTTGGTTTGTGTGTGTATTTTGTGTATTTTACTTACCTCTCAGGGAGTATATCCTCTGAGATATTTTTGGCACATTTTTAGTAAAATAAAGTACCTTTATTTTTAGTACTTCTGTGTTTTGTTTTCTTATGATATTGTGCATATGACACCAGTGGTATAGTAGGAGCTTTGCATGTCTCCTAGTTCAGCCTAAGCTGCTTTGCCATCGCTACCTTCTATCAGCCTAAGCTGCTAGAAACACCTCTTCTACACTAATAAGGGATAACTGGACCTGGCACAGAGTGTAAGTACCCCTTGGTACCCACTACAAGCCAGGCCAGACTCCTACACAGAGTCTGGAGAACATTGCTCTCAAACGTTTCATGTTTCTGCAGTGCACCCAACCGGAGTCTCACAGACAGCAGAGAGCTCATGAATATTACTGAACAGAGCGACACTGGACACAGGATGCCAAGCTATTTATCTAAACAAACACAAACTGATGCAAAAACTTTGAGATTGTATCTCAGCCCTAAATGTGCTCACATCTTCTAGTTTTCAAGATTTATTAAGGTTTTAACTTTTCTTTTTACCTGCAGGACAATAAAAGCCAGAGTCTTCTTGGAGGGTGTAGCATTGGCTGGACAGTGTTCTTAAGCGTTATTTAGTCGGTCATGTTGTACCTGATTTTATAATTCCTACCACATTCAATAAGCTCTGACTGCTTGACTGTCCTGACCTCAGAACTAAAGGGCGAAAGCAGGGACCAGATGTATTACGCCATTTTGCCCTCACAAAACTTGCAATTTCAAAAGAGAGAGGGTTTGCAAAGCAAAAAGGCATTTTTGTATTCACAAAACCCATTTTGTCATACATTAAAGGCTTGTTGAATCGTAAAACGAGATTAGAAATGGACATCGAAGCGCAATTTGAAAGAGGCGTGTTTAGGGTGTTCCTTTCATACTGCAGCTTGGGATCAGATGTATCCAAGCTTGGTGGCTGCAACTCCTAAAGAGTTACTGACACCTCAAAGCGGTGGTAACTCATTCGCAAAATGGAAGGGGCTGCTATGGGACCTCTGTCCTCTTCGTGAAAGTTAAGATTAAGCCACTGCAACTCTCATACAAACTTTTTTTAACTTTTCTTTTTGAGCGCAGCAATGATTTTTTTTGTTGAGAAAATGAGCTGCATTAATAAAATTACTTTACTTGGAGGCGACGAGAGACTTGGTGGTCTGCTGACCCAAGCAAGCCACTATCGCTTCAATGCGCTTCAACTGGAGGGAGCAGCCGTGTGCAACCACCTCATTAAATCATATGACGTATGTCAGATTGCAATGCACTCCGAAAGGGACGTTTGAGAACTGACTTATTAATACAAAGGTCAGTTCTCAAAATCAGAACTGTTCCACACAAAATGGGGTCATATTGTGTAACTGCTTTTTGTGATGTGATTCCCAGTACATCTGGCCCGCAGGTCCCTATGGCTAAAACGTCAAGACTCTGGACTTTCTCCAAGGGATCCTCTCAAGAGACTGAGTTCAGATGGGGAATCTGAACGTCAATCAGCTCTCTTCACTCAGTGTAGCCCCAGACATCTTTTAGCACAAAGTACAGTTTATACACCAATGGCAGGCTGAGAGTATCTATGAAACCCTTTCTATCAGCAGCCGGCTGCTCTGAGCCAGCGGTGAGTACCTTGGATGCTCCCACCACCCTTTCTATCAGCAGCCCGCTGCTCTGAGTCATCAGCGAGTCCCTTGGGTAGTCCCACGGCCCTTTCTATCAGCAGCCCACTGCCCTCAGTCTGCGGTGAGTACCTAAGGTACTCCCACGGCCCTTTCTATCAGCAGCCCGCTGCTCTGAGTCATCAGCGAGTCCCTTGGGTAGTCCCACGGCCCTTTCTATCAGCAGCCCACTGCCCTCGGTCTGCAGTGAGTACCTAATGTACTCCCATGAGCCTTTTTTATCAGCAGCCGGCTGCTGTGAGTCAGTGGCAAGCACCTGGGGTGCCCCACGGCCCTTTCTATCAGCAGCCCGCTGCTCTGAGTCATCAGTGAGTACCATGGGTGGCCCCACGGCCCTTTATATCGGCAGCTCCCTGCTCCCAGTCAGCAGCGAGTATCTTCAGTGGTCACATGGCCTTTTCTATCATCAGCCCATTGCTCTGAATCAGCTGCAAGCACCTTGGATGGTTCCATGGCCCTTTCTATCAGCAGCCCGCTGCTCGGGGTCAGCAGCGAGTACCTTGGGTGGCCCCATGGCCCTTTCTAGCAGCAGCCCGCTGCTTGGGTCAGCAGCGAGTACCTTGGGTGCTCCAACAGCACTTTTGTATCAGCAGCCCGCTGCTCGGGGTCAGCAGCGAGTACCTTGGGTGGCCCCATGGCCCTTTCTATCAGCAGCCCGCTGCTTGGGTCAGCAGCGAGTACCTTGGGTGCTCCAACAGCACTTTTGTATCAGCAGCCCGCTGCTCGGGGTCAGCAGCGAGTACCTTGGGTGCTCCCACAGCCCTTTCTATCAGCAGCCCGCTGCTTGGGTCAGCAGCGAGTACCCTGGGTGCTCCAAAAGCACTTTTGTATCAGCAGCCCGCTGCTTGGGTCAGCAGCGAGTACCTTGGGTGCTCCAACAGCACTTTTGTATCAGCAGCCCGGTGCTCGGAGTCAGTGGTGAGTACCTTGGGTGGACCCACAACCCTTTCTATCAGCAGCCTGCTGCTCTGAGTCATCAGTCAGTACCATGGGTGGCCCCACGGCCCTTTATATCGGCAGCTCCCTGCTCCCAGTCAGCAGCGAGTATCTTCGGTGGTCACATGGCCCTTTCTATCATCAGCCCATTGCTCTGAATCAGCTGCAAGCACCTTGGATGGTTCCATGGCCCTTTCTATCAGCAGCCCGCTGCTCGGGGTCAGCAGCGAGTACCTTGGGTGGCCCCATGGCCCTTTCTATCAGCAGCCAGGTGCTTGGGTCAGCAGCGAGTACCTTGGGTGCTCCCACAGCCCTTTCTATCAGCAGCCCGCTGCTTGGGTCAGCAGCAAGTACCTTGGGTGCTCCAACAGCACTTTTGTATCAGCAGCCCGCTGCTTGGGTCAGCAGCGAGTACCTTGGGTGGCCCCATGGCCCTTTCTATCAGCAGCCCGGTGCTTGGGTCAGCAGCGAGTACCTTGTGTGCTCCCACAGCCCTTTCTATCAGCAGCCCGCTGCTTGGGTCAGCAGCGAGTACCTTGGGTGCTCCAACAGCACTTTTGTATCAGCAGCCCGCTGCTTGGGTCAGCAGTGAGTACCTTGGGTGGCCCCATGGCCCTTTCTATCAGCAGTCCGCTGCATAGGGTCAGCAGCGAGTACCTTGGGTGGCCCCATGGCCCTTTCTATCAGCAGCCCGCTGCTCGGGTCAGCGGCAAGTACCTTGGGTGCTCCCACAGCCCTTTCTATCAGCAGCCCGCTGCTTGGGTCAGCAGCGAGTACCTTGGGTGCTCCCACAGCACTTTTGTATCAGCAGCCCGGTGCTCGGGGACAGCGGCAAGTACCTTGGGTGCTCCCACAGCCTGGGCATGTGCTTCGTGCAGATGATCCAGAGCGAGGTTAAAGTCTTCAGCAATGATGGGGTAACCAGCAGCACACAGCTCCCTCGCCTCTTCCTCACTCAGCTGGCTGGAGGCACTGTGCAGAAATACAACACAGGGAGTTAATGCACACAAGCGCCAGGACATGAGGGGCACACAAGCATCATAATGAACACCAGCACACGGACAAGGTAAACACAAGCAGCAAGACACTCCCAGGAAAGCATCAGTCGAGGGGAGTTAGTTCACACGAGCACCAGCATGCACTGCGCAAGTGAGTATCAGCCTGCGTCACATGGCTGCGATTAGCACGGCAGTTGCCCGTTCTGTATACCTCCCAGAGAGTGAGATAAAGGGGGACAAGGCTTTGGCAGGATGGGCCATCCTGCCAGTATGTGTGTTTGGGGGGGGGGGCTCTTACCTGCCTCGATTACACTTCAAAGGAGCTGCTTCCAGCACACTCACAAAGAACTTGACACCCTAGACCTCTTGGAGCCGGGGCAGGGGAAGGGAGATCGTTTCAGAAACCAGATGTAGAAGGGCCTGGAGGTTTCTCCACTTCAGAGGCTGGCATCAAGTATAAAAAATGGACTTAAGACAAAGTGTTCAGTACACTCCTGGGCCTGTGGACTTTACAGAAAAAGGAATGACTTGTTCCCCAGAGGTCTGCCCCGCTGCTTGAGGCCTGCTTGTTCCCCTGAGGACTGCCCCGCTGCTTGAGGCCTGCTTGTTCCCTTGAGGACTGCCTTGTTTCATAGAGGTCTGCTCTGCTGCTTGAGGCCTGACATGATTTCCAGAGGACCGCCCTGCTGCTTGAGGCCTGCGTGTTCCCCAGAGGACTGCCCTGCTGCTTGAGGCCTGCGTGTTCCCCAGAGGACTGCCCGGCTGCTTGAGGCCTGCCCTGATCTCTGAGACGGAAGACTCGACCTGCTCCCTTCATCCCAGGCTAACCTGAGTGACTGCAGTGGTCAGCTGGCTGACTGCCTGTTCTGAGCTAGAGGAACTCAAGAAGCTCTGGAGGCCTCTGGCAACTGCCCAGCTGACCTGCTGCAACTGGACCTCCCTGAGGGCCTATGCTGGAGTGAGTTTATGATCCCCATGAGCTGCTTCCCCACGTCCTGGATCCTTGGCTGGCATCAGATGAGAGTCTCTTGTGAAATCCTGACGTTTTGAACTCTGCGCGCTGGACTTTGAGACGGTAGCTCTTACAGCAGAACTAACCTGGTGCCTGTATCCAACCCGCACTATCACGGTCGGCCTGAACTTGTGACTTTGCCTGGGTCTAGCGTAAATAGAGACCCACAGCTGTGTGCGGTCTGCTTTTTGGTGATATTTTTACTTAAACTTTTAAAATTGTATTTTTCCAGTTCTAATTGTCATTTCCGACTCATTTTATTTATTAAATCTTACTCTGTTTATCTAAATTGGTGTGGGCTATTTATTGTGCTGTGTTTTCACTTTATTACTGTCTATGTGCTGCATAAATACTTTACACGTTGCTTCCAAGTTAACCCTGACTCTTTTGTGCCGAGCTACCAGGGGGTTGCGCCCAGGCTAATTTAGTGACTCTTGTGGTTCACCCTGACCCGGATTTCGATTGCTGCTCGAGAAGGGTTTTCAACCCCTCAATCAAAATCTCAAATTCTTACGTTAATAATATCTGAGGTAACTTTAGAAAAGCCTACAAAGATGTACCATGCAGCATTCACATCACTTCTTCTGTTCTGAACACATTAAACATCAGTTCAAGCCAGAAATCACAAAGCTGCCGAATGAAGGATCCATTTGTGATCTTTTCCAGAGGCATCTGTCTGCTGTAATTTCCGGCAGGTGACAGCTCTCACGTGTATCCCATCACCCGATGCCACTGTGTGTGAGCATCCCCCAGACAGCGCTGGCCATCTCACTGCACCTTGCTTCCCGATGGGTTACATGCTTGTTGTACTGACCTTTTACACCAAAATGCTTGTCAAATAAGGAGTTGAGAGACCAGTTCAAGAGTCAAACTGGCGGCTTTTATTCTAGGACATCTGGTTGTCTCGATGAGGTAAGCTACTGAGTATGAACAAATAGCTCCGACACCCACCAACCTCTGAGGAAAGCAGTCAACACTATGTTCTTCTGATTTTTCATTCTTGCCCACTGAGTAAGAGACGGATAAAAACTGTCTGCACCCACATGTTGGTGGGCTCCTTTGACAGCTTCATGTGGCGGTGAGCATGAGGAATATACAAATCATCGGGCCCAAAGAGAAGCTGACTACATGATGCCCCCAGATCTCCCTCAGAAATGCTTGGGAATTCTCTTGTGAAAGGGAGAGTGTCCAGAATCCACCTCACAAAGTGCCCATGTTACTGAGGAGTCGAAGATTTAGAGAACAATGTGGCCAGGAACTCACCTGTGGTCAGCTGAAGCACCCACCAAACATGCAACTGATGGCACCTTCGCAAAGGTGGACTGCAGCCAATCCCGCAACCACCGCCAGATATTTGGTAAACCGGTGCAGATGTTTTAATGCCCAGTGTGGAGGGAGGACACTGCACAATTACAATCAGGGCACTCCCTGCAGAGCTGAGTATTTTTTCAACCAAACTGTGCCAATCCACTGTGCCCACAACAAATGTAAAGCAACAAAACCAACCCTTGGCAGCTAAATGCACACAGAGAGCCAAACTAAACAGCATCAGCGGTATACATGGCAAGGTTGTTCCAGACAACTCTCTATGGCACAACGAGCAAGAGGGGGCCGGGCTTCTCAGTATGTAATGTTTACTACGCAGTCTTTACAATGCAGCACGTTACAACCTGAGTCTTTAACACTCAGGTAAGTACCACAAAGGCCTGTTTCAGGCACTTTACAATGCAGACTTGACCACACAAGAGTTTTGTTAAAATAATTTTGATGTCACTTAAAAAAGGGGGGATGAAAGGTTCTGGAAAGGACTATTAAGGGCTTCAGTAGACAACTCAATTATGGGCCCATTGCTAAGCATGGGGGAGCTGTAGGAAAGTACCATCTTGCCTGGCATCATACCCCCATATTTCACTGTATATATGTTGTTTTAGTTGTATGTGTCACTGGGACCCTGCCAGCCAGGGCCCCAGTGCTCATAAGTGTGCACTGTATGTGTTACCTGTGTTATGACTAACTGTCTCACTGAGGCTCTGCTAACCAGAACCTCAGTGGTTATGCTCTCTCATTTCTTTCCAAATTGTCACTAACAGGCTAGTGACCAATTTTACCAATTTACATTGGCATACTGGAACACCCTTATAATTCCCTAGTATATGGTACTGAGGTACCCAGGGTATTGGGGTTCCAGGAGATCCCTATGGGCTGCAGCATTTCTTTAGCCACCCATGAGGAGCTCTAACAATTCTTACACAGGCCTGCCACTACAGCCTGAGTGAAATAACGTCCACGTTATTTCACAGCCATTTTATACTGCACTAAGTAACTTATAAGTCACCTATATGTCTAACCTTTACCTGGTAAAGGTTGGGTGCTAAGTTACTTAGTGTGTGGGCACCCTGGCACTAGCCAAGGTGCCCCCACATTGTTCAGGGCCAATTCCCCGGACTTTGTGAGTGCGGGGACACCATTACACGTGTGCACTATACATAGGTCACTATCTATGTATAGATTCACGATGGTAACTCCGAATATGGCCATGTAACATGTCTATGATCATGGAATTGCCCCCCCAATGCCATCCTGGCATTGGTGTGACAATCCCATGATCCCCCGGGTCTCTAGCACAGACCCGGGTACTGCCAAACTGCCTTTCCCGGGGTTTCACTGCAGCTGCTGCTGCTGCCAACCCCTCAAGACAGGTTTCTGCCCTCCTGGGGTCCAGCCAGGCTTGGCCCAGGAAGGCAGAACAAAGGACTTCCTCAGAGAGAGGGTGTTACACCCTCTCCCTTTGGAATAAGGTGTCAGGGCTGGGGAGGAGTAGCCTCCCCCAGCCTCTGGAAATGCTTTGATGGGCACAGATGGTGCCCATCTCTGCATAAGCCAGTCTACACCGGTTCAGGGATCCCTCAGCCCTGCTCTGGCGCGAAACTGGACAAAGGAAAGGGGAGTGACCACTCCCCTGACCTGCACCTCCCCTGGGAGGTGCCCAGAGCTCCTCCAGTGTGCTCCAGACCTCTGCCATCTTGGAAACAGAGGTGCTGCTGGCACACTGGACTGCTCTGAGTGGCCAGGGCCAGCAGGTGACGTCAGAGACTCCTTCTGATAGGCTCCTTCAGGTGTTGCTAGCCTATCCTCTCTCCTAGGTAGCCAAACCTCCTTTTCTGGCTATTTAGGGTCTCTGCTTTGGGGAATTCCTTAGATAAGGAATGCAAGAGCTCATCAGAGTTCCTCTGCATCTCTCTCTTCACCTTCTGCCAAGGAATCGACTGCTGACCGCGCTGGAAGCCTGCAACACTGCAACAAAGTAGCAAAGACGACTACTGCGACCTTGTAACGCTGATCCTACCGCCTTCTCGACTGTTTTCCTGGTGGTGCATGCTGTGGGGGTAGTCTGCCTCCTCTCTGCACGAGACGCTCCGAAGAAATCTCCCGTGGGTCGACGGAATCGTCCCCCTGTAACCGCAGGCACCAAAGAACTGCATCACCGGTCCTCGGGGTCTCCTCTCAGCACGACGAGCGAGGTCCCTTGAACTCAGCAACTCTGTATAAGTGACTCCCACAGTCCAGTGACTCTTCAGTCCAACTTTGGTGGAGGTAAGCCCTTGCCTCCCCACGCTAGACTGCATTGCTGGGAACCGCGTGTTTTGCAGCTACTCCGGCTCCTGTGCACTCTTACAGGATTTCCTTTGTGCACAGCCAAGCCTGGGTCCCCGGCACTCTAACCTGCAGGGCACGACCTCCTGAGTTGTCCTCCGGCGTCGTGGGACCCTCTTTCGTGACTTCGGGTGAGCTCCGGTTCACTCCACTTCGTAGTGCCTGTTCCGGCACTTCTGCGGGTGCTGCTTGCTTCTGAGAGGGCTCCTTGTCTTGCTGGGCGCCCCCTCTGTCCCCTCACGCAATTGGCGACATCCTGGTCCCTCCTGGGCCACAGCAGCATCCAAAAACCCTAACCGCGACCCTTGCAGCTAGCAAGGCTTGTTTGCAGTCTTTCTGCACAGAAACACTTCTGCACGACTCTTCACGACTTGGGACATCCATCCTCCAAAGGGGAAGTTTCTAGCCCTTGTCGTTCTTGCAGAATCCACAGCTTCTACCATCCGGTGGCAGCTTCTTTGCACCCACAGCTGGCATTTCCTGGGCATCTGCCCACTCCCGACTTGATCGTGACTCTTGGACTTGGTCCCCTTGTTCCACAGGTACCCTCATCAGGAAATCCATTGTTGTTGCATTGCTGGTGTTGCTGTTTCTTGCAGAATTCCCCTATCACGACTTCTGTGCTCTTTGGGGAACTTAGGTGCACTTTGCACCCACTTTTCAGGGCCTTGGGGTGGGCTATTTTTCTAACCCTCACTGTTTTCTTACAGTCCCAGCGACCCTCTACAAGGTCACATAGGTTTGGGGTCCATTCGTGGTCCGCATTCCACTTCTAGAGTATATGGTTTGTGTTGCCCCTATCCCTATGTGCCCCCATTGCATTCTATTGTGACTATACAGGGGAGTGGAATTTATTAAAATATCTACTTGTCCAGGGGACAGGTTGCTTCTCAAATCTACTTGTCCTGTAAAAAGATCTACTTGTCCCTTTGGTGCCATGTAGTGTGGCGAAAAATTATGGCAGCAATTAATAGCCTCTCTGATTATGCCAGGGCTACTACCATAGTAGGGCTTGAATACTTGGAGTTTCAATCCCTACTGTAGCAATTTCCTTATTTTGCCACCTTTCTGCAGATCTGCATACTGGGGCTGGAGGAAGCAGTAAGCAATAGTTTCAGGGCTGGAATGCCTTTGAGTCTGCAAACCTACTAACCTGCATGTTTTAAAGATTTTTACCAGCTTCTCTCTAATATTTTCCCATAATAAGAAAGGTTGGACATTTACTCCTGACAATGGCAGAATTAGAACTTCTTCCAGGGTTGGGAAGAAAGTGGCTGGAGGGAAAATGAACATGCAAATGCTCAACAGATTTTCACATGAGCAAATCTACACATTGTATTTACCCATGCTAAAATACAGTTCACAAATATTTTATAGGGGTACGACATATACCATGGGTGCACTTTTGTGACTTTCTTTAAGAATTTGGGGCCACATGTAGGTAGGTTCAGATTTGTGACCTGCAAATTGCAAGTCGCAAATCCGAATGTAGGATGGTGTCCCTGACACCATCTGTGATTCGCAAGGGCTTCGCAAATGCCCACCTCATGAATAATCATGAGGTGGGTCGCAATTTGCGACCCCCTCGCGAATGGTGGCCTGCTGGAGTCAGCAGACCACCATGTCTGTGACTGCTTTTCAATAAAGCAGTTTTTTTTGTAATGCAGCCCGTTTTCCTTAAAGGAAAACGAGATGCATAACAAAAACATAAAATGAAACGTTTTCGTTTCATTTTTTTTAGAGCAGGCAGTGGTCCACAGGACCACTGCTTGCTCTGAAAAAATGTTTACAGTGACATTCACAATGGGAAAGGGGTCCCATAGGGACCCCTTCCCTTTTGCGAAAGTGTTAGCACCCATTTGAAATGGGTGCAAACTGCGATTGGTTTGCGCCCGCGTTCGTGGTCACAAAACAATCCTACATTGCACTGCGAGTCGCAATTAGGAAGGGAACACCCCTTACTAATTGCGAGTCGCAAACCCGTTTTGTGATTCGGTAACCAGGTTACTGAATCGCAAAACTGGGTTTGTGCATCGCAATGTGCTTTTTGCATGTCGCAAACAGCGAAAGTCGCTGTTTGCGACATGCAAAAAGCTACCTACAAGTGGGTCTTGGTCCCTAATTAGGTCTGGTGTTAACAAAGACATTTTGTTTTTATTAAACTTCTATTTCTCTCTCTTTCGGCTGGCTTTACTGTGAGTGATCGCATTCTGCTCTTCCACAAGGAGCATATTGCCACACAAAGTAGTTTTGTTCAGTGTCAGGAACTACAGTGGCAATCAGTGACGTAACGAAACTGGAGGGTGCCCCTTTGCAAAGAACATGGAGGAGCCCCCTCTCCAGACTCACTCAGGGCAGGTGCTGTGCTGGAGGGGCCCCCTGGAGGGCGGCTGCGGGGCCTTTGTTATGCCGCTGGTGGCAACGTGTGCTTTAAGAGTTCAAAAACTTTTTGGGGGGGTTTTGCCAATGTTTGTTACAATGTTGAGGGCCTGGTAGCTCCCACAACAATAAAGTGTTACAAAAGCCATGTCAAAACAAGACACGCATTGATGAAACTAAAAGACTTATAAAAATATGTCAGATCAGTTGGCTTTGTCAGTGTTTGTTTATTTTCATGCTTCCCATAATCGTGTTGAAAATGGTTACACTGATTTTCCATTAGAAATATTTTTGGGAAATACTAGCATGCATCAACACATTTTACTAAATGACACTTCATTTGCATATAATCAGAGAGCATTCTGGGAGCATTATACTTAGCCTCTTAGCCTAAACTTTTCAAACATGTGTGTACACGTTTTTTTTTGTACTGGAACCAACGTCAGTAGTGAAGTGTGACCTTAAAACATTTATTTACAGCACTCACCCTAATAATGAAGGCTTTCAAATAAAGTTCGAACAGCATTATCTTTTGGAAACACATTACCTCAACTGCAGAGAATTCCACTCTCTGTAAACAGGCAGCCAAAGGGTTTGTGCTGCAGGGGGTTGGGCCTACTTGTCCCAAGGACAAAGTAAACATAAAAACTTGTTGCCCTTGACCCCAAACAAGATGTCCCGGGCGTCGGGCGATAGGAATTCCACATCCCTGCTATACATTGTTTGCACTGTTTTCTATTGCTATTACTGCATATTTTGGTATTGTGTACATATATCTTGTGTATATTTGCTATCCTCATACTGAGGGTACTCACTGAGATACTTAGGCATATTGTCATAAACATAAAGTACCTTTATTTTTAGTATATCTGTGTATTGTGTTTTCTTATGATATTGTGCATATGACACTAGTGGTACTGTAGGAGCTTCACTCGTCTCCTAGTTCAGCCTAAGCTGCTCTGCTAAGCTACCTTTTCTATCAGCCTAAGCTGCTAGACACCCCTCTACACTAATAAGGGATAACTGGACCTGGTTCAAGGTGTAAGTACCCCTTGGTACCCACTACAAGCCAGGCCAGCCTCCTACATTGGTTGTGCAGCGGTGGGATAAGTACTTGCAACTACTTACCACTTTGTCATATTGTACTTTTCATAAGAGAAAAATATACAAAACAAGTTCAGTGTATGTACACCTAACCAAAAAGTCTTGCTTTTCTCCTCTCACTTCTTTGCTAAGTGATGAAAAGTACCTCTAAAACTTTCCAAAAAGTTCTTTAAAAGTTTAAAAAGTTTTTTTTCTGTTCTTTAAAAAGTTCTGAAACTTTTTCCTCTCTTTTTCTGTCCCTCAAACCTTTTCTATCATGTCTGGTACAGGCCAAACTCTTGATCTGGCCAGCATAGCTTATGACAACCTTAGCTGGAAGGAAGCAAGGAGTCTCTGCTTAGATAGAGGTTTAGGGGTAGGGAAGAATCCCTCAAGACAACTGTTAGTTAATATGCTCATTGAACAAGATAAGACCTTAGTTGGCACTTCTGGTGAGAAATTAGCTGATGGTTCCCACTCTGATTCTGGGGCACCCCTAGGAAAAGGGTTAGAAGGATACCTTCCCAACCTGCCCTTTAGCAGGCCACCTAGCATAGCTGGTACTAATGTGACTTCACATCAGAGTAAAAGTGTTACTTCTCATCACAGTAGGAGTGTGACTTCTGTAGGCCAGGCTGTTAGAGTGCCATCTGTTAGGGACAGGTCTCCCTCTGTTCATTCACACCATTCTTCTGTGTCAAGGCATGCCCAACCCACCCTCCCTGAAGACAGATTGTTATAAAGGGAACTCAATCGATTGAGAGTGGAAGAGTCCAGGCTGAAGCTTAAAAAGCAACAGCTGGATCTAGACAGGGAAGCATTTGACTTAGAAAAAGAAAGGCAGAGGTTGGGGTTTGGACCCCATGGTGGCAGCAGCAGTATTCCAAATAGTCATCCTGCAAAAGAGCATGATTCTAGGAATCTGCACAAGATAGTTCACCCTTACAAGGAGGGGGATGACATTAACAAGTGGTTTGCTGCACTTGAGAGGGCCTGTGTTGTACAGGAGGTCCCTCAAAGGCAGTGGGCTGCTATCCTATGGCTATCTTTCAGTGGAAAGGGTAGGGATAGGCTCCTTACTGTTAAGGAAAGTGATACCAATAATTTTACAGTTCTTAAGAATGCACTCCTAGATGGTTATGGCTTAACCACTGAACAGTACAGGATCAAGTTCAGAGAAACCAAAAAGGAGTCTTCACAAGACTGGGTAGACTTTGTTGACCATTCAGTGAAGGCCTTGGAGGGGTGGTTACATGGCAGTAAAGTTTCTGACTATGAAAGCCTGTATAACTTAATCCTGAGAGAGCATATTCTTAATAATTGTGTGTCTGGTTTGTTGCACCAGTACCTGGTAGACTCTGATCTGACCTCTCCCCACGAATTGGGAAAGAAGGCAGACAAATGGGTCAGAACAAGGGTGAACAGAACAGTTCATACAGGGGGTGACAAGGATGGCAAGAAGAAGGATGGTAAGTCTTCTGACAAGGGTGGGGACAAATCTAAAAATGAGTCTTCATCAGGCCCACAAAAACACTCTGGTGGGGGTGGTGGGCCCAAATCCTCTTCAAATCAAAACAAAGAAAAGAAACCATGGTGCTATTTATGCAAAATAAAAGGCCATTGGACAACAGATCCCAGTTGTCCAAAGAAAAGCACCAAGCCTCCTACCACTACAACCCCTGCTGCTACACCTAGTGCCCCTAGTAAGAGCAGTGGTGGTGGGAGCAAACCTACTAATAGCCAATCCAAGGGAGTAGCTGGGCTCACTTTTGGTAACTTAGTTGGGGTTGGTCTTGTTAGGGAGACCACAGAGGCTGTGTTAGTCTCTAAGGGGGCTATTGATTTAGCCACCTTGGTTGCTTGTCCCCTTAATATGGATAAGTACAAGCAACTTCACCTAATAAATGGTGTTGAGGTTCAGGCCTACAGGGACACAGCTGCCAGTGTTACCATGGTAATAGAGAAACTGGTCCACCCTGAACAACACCTACTTGGTCACCAGTACCAAGTGACTGATGCTCATAACAACACACTTAGCCACCCCATGGCTGTTGTAAATCTCAACTGGGGGGGAGGGGGGTTACTGGTCCAAAGAAAGTTGTGGTTGCCTCAGATTTACCTGTAGACTGTCTACTAGGGAACGATTTAGAGACATCAGCTTGGTCAGATGTGGAGTTGAAGGCTCATGCACCAATGCTGGGCATTCCAGGGCATATTTTTGCTTTAACCAGGGCTCAGGCCAAAAAGCAAAAAGGACAGGGTGACTTGGATCCTGGAAGAATGGACCAAGTGCTCCCTAAAGCTAGGGTTAGTAAAGGTAAAACACTACCTACTATCCCTCCCTCTACAGTGGATTCTACTTCTGAGGAAGAAGAATTTCCACCCTTTGCAGAACCTACACCAGAGGAGCTGGAAGCAGACACTGCTGAGCTTTTGGGTGAAGGGGGGCCTGCCAGGGAGGAGCTGAGTGTGGCACAGCATACCTGTCCCACACTAGAGGGTCTAAGGCAGCAAGCTGTCAAACAAGAAATGGGGATGTCAGTGACTCTCACAGAGTTTACTGGGAGGATAACCTTTTGTATACTGAAGCAAGGGATCCAAAACCTGGAGCTGCCAGGAGATTGGTGATTCCTCAGGAGTATAGAAAGTTCCTCCTAACTCTAGGCCACGACATTCCCTTAGCTGGACATTTGGGGCAAATTAAAACTTGGGACAGGCTTGTCCCCTTGTTTCATTGGCCTAGAATGTCAGTGTAAGTCTTGTGAAACCTGTCAAGCCAGTGACAAAACAGGTGGCACCCCAAAGGCACCCCTTATTCCACTACCTGTGGTTGGGGTTCCCTTTGAAAGGGTAGGGGTTGACATAGTTGGCCCCCTTGACCCTCCTACTGCTTCAGGCAATAGGTTTATCTTGGTGGTAGTGGACCATGCTACCAGATACCCTGAAGCAATTCCTCTAAGGACCACTACAGCTCCTGCAGTGGCAAAGGCCCTCCTGGGAATCTTTTCCAGGGTGGGCTTCCCAAAAGAGGTGGTATCAGACAGGGGAAGCAATTTCATGTCTGCTTACTTGAAGGCCATGTGGAAGGAATGTGGTGTTACATACAAGTTCACCACACCCTATCATCCACAAACAAATGGACTGGTTGAGAGGTTTAATAAAACTCTCAAAGGAATGATAATGGGACTCCCTGAAAAACTCCGCAGGAGATGGGATATCCTGTTACCTTGCCTCCTTTTTGCTTACAGGGAGGTACCCCAAAAAGGAGTGGGCTTCAGCCCCTTTGAACTCCTATTTGGACACCCTGTGAGAGGTCCTCTAACACTTGTGAAGGAGGGTTGGGAACAACCTTTATAAGCTCCTAAGCAAGACATAGTGGACTATGTAATTGGCCTAAGATCTAGAATGGCTGAGTACATGAGAAAGGCCAGTAAAAACCTTCAGGCCAGCCAAGAGCTCCAAAAGCAATGGCATGACCAGAAGGCTGTTTTGGTTCAGTACCAACCAGGGCAGAAAGTGTGGGTCTTGGAGCCTGTGGCCCCAAGAGCACTCCAAGACAAATGGAGTGGACCCCACATTATTGCTGAGAAAAAGGGTGAAGTCACCTACTTAGTTGACTTAGGCACTGCCAGGAGTCCCCTTAGGGTGCTCCATGTCAATCGCCTGAAACCCTACTATGACAGGGCTGATCTCACACTGCTCATGGCAACAGATGAGGGACAGGAAGAAGAGAGTGACCCTCTCCCTGATCTCTTCTCTTCCACAGAACAAGATGCTCTAGTGGAAGGGGTAGTACTTGCAGACTGTCTTACTGCTGAGCAGAAAGACCACTGCATAAATCTCCTGGGTCAGTTTTCTGAACTCTTTTCTACTGTGCCAGGCACCACTTCTTGGTGTGAGCACACTATAGATACTGGAGACAGCTTGCCTGTCAAAAGTAAGATCTATAGGCAGCCTGACCATGTCAGAGACTGCATAAAACAAGAAGTGCAGAAAATGCTTGAACTGGGAGTGGTTGAGCACTCTGAAAGTCCATGGGCCTCTCCTGTGGTACTTGTACCAAAACCTCATTCCAAAGATGGAAAGAAGGAAATGCGGTTTTGTGTAGACTATAGAGGTCTCAACCAAGTAACCAAAACTGATGCTCACCCTATACCCAGGGCAGATGAGCTCATAGATACACTGGCATCTGCCAAGTATCTAAGCACCTTTGATTTGACTGCAGGGTATTGGCAGATCAAGTTAGCAGAGGATGCAAAAGCAAAAACTGCATTTTCAACCATTGGAGGGCACTACCAATTCACAGTAATGCCTTTTTGGGTTGAAAAATGCACCTGCCACGTTTCAAAGGTTGGTGAATACAGTCCTGCAAGAGATGGAGGCTTTTAGTGCAGCATATCTAGATGATATAGCTGTCTTTAGCTCCACCTGGGATGATCACCTGGTCCACCTAAGGAAAGTTTTGGAGGCCCTGCAAAAGGCAGGCCTCACTATCAAGGCTTCAAAGTGCCAGATAGGGCAGGGCAAAGTGGTTTATCTGGGACACCCGGTAGGTGGTGAACAGATTGCACCACTTCAGGGGAAAATCCAAACGATTATAGATTGGGTTTCCCCCTACAACTCAGACCCAGGTGAGAGCCTTCTTAGGCCTCACTGGGTATTACAGGAGGTTGATAAAGAACTATGGCTCCATTGCAGCCCCTCTTAATGACCTCACATCTAAGAAAATGCCTAAAAAGGTATTGTGGACAGCTAGCTGTCAGAAAGCTTTTGAGGAGCTGAAGCAGGCCATGTGCTCTGCACCTGTCCTGAAAAGCCCCTGTTACTCCAACAAATTCATTGTCCAAACTGATGCATCTGAATTAGGGGTAGGGGCAGTCTTATCACAACTTAATTCTGAGGGCCAGGATCAACCAGTTGCTTTTATCAGCAGGAGGTTGACCCCTAGAGAAAAGCGTTGGTCTGCCATAGAGAGGGAGGCCTTTGCTGTGGTCTGGGCACTGAAGAAGTTGAGGCCATACCTGTTTGGCACTCACTTCATTGTTCAGACAGACCACAAACCTCTACTTTGGCTAAAACAAATGAAAGGTGAAAACCCTAAATTATTGAGGTGGTCCATATCTCTACAGGGGATGGACTATACAGTGGAACATAGACCTGGGAGTACCCACTCCAATGCAGATGGACTCTCCAGATATTTCCACTTAGACAATGAAGACTCATCAGGTCATGGCTAGTCTTATTGTCCTTTGTTTGGGGGGGGGGGGGCGGGGGGGGGGGGTTGTGTAGGAAAGTACCATCTTGCCTGGCATGTTACCCCCATATTTCACTGTATATATGTTGTTTTAGTTGTATGTGTCACTGGGACCCTGCCAGCCAGGGCCCCAGTGCTCATAAGTGTGCCCTGTATGTGTTACCTGTGTTATGACTAACTGTCCCACTGAGGCTCTGCTAATCAGAACCTCAGTGGTTATGCTCTCTCTTTCTTTCCAAATTGTCACTAACAGGCTAGTGACCAATTTTACCAATTTACATTGGCATACTGGAACACCCTTATAATTCCCTAGTATATGGTACTGAGGTACCCAGGGTATTGGGGTTCCCTATGGGCTGCAGCATTTCTTTTTCCACCCATGTGGAGCTCTGACAATTCTTACACAGGCCTGCCACTACAGCCTGAGTGAAATAACGTCCACGTTATTTCACAGCCATTTTACACTGCACTTAAGTAACTTATAAGTCACCTATATGTCTAACCTTTACCTGGTAAAGGTTGGGTGCTTAGTTACTTAGTGTGTGGGCACCCTGGCACTAGCCAAGGTGCCCCCACATTGTTCAGGGCCAATTCCCCGGACTTTGTGAGTGCGGGGACACCATTACACGCGTGCACTATACATAGGTCACTACCTATGTATAGCTTCACAATGGTAACTCCGAATATGGCCATGTAACATGTCTATGATCATGGAATTGCCCCCCAATGCCATCCTGGCATTGGTGTAACAATCCCATGATCCCCCGGGTCTCTAGCACAGACCCGGGTACTGCCAAACTGCCTTTCCCGGGGTTTCACTGCAGCTGCTGCTGCTGCCAACCCCTCAGACAGGTTTCTGCCCTCCTGGGGTCCAGCCAGGCTTGGCCCAGGAAGGCAGAACAAAGGACTTCCTCAGAGAGAGGGTGTTACACCGTCTCCCTTTGAAATAAGGGGTCAGGGCTGGGGAGGAGTAGCCTCCCCCAGCCTCTGGAAATGCTTTGATGGGCACAGATGGTGCCCATCTCTGCATAAGCCAGTCTACACAGGTTCAGGGATCCCTCAGCCCTGCTCTGGCGCGAAACTGGACAAAGGAAAGGGGAGTGACCACTCCCCTGACCTGCACCTCCCCTGGGAGGTGCCCAGAGCACCTCCAGTGTGCTCCAGACCTCTGCCATCTTGGAAACAGAGGTGCTGCTGGCACACTGGACTGCTCTGAGTGGCCAGGGCCAGCAGGTGACGTCAGAGACTCCTTCTGATAGGCTCCTTCAGGTGTTGCTAGCCTATCCGCTCTCCTAGGTAGCCAAACCTCCTTTTCTGGCTATTTAGGGTCTCTGCTTTGGGGAATTCCTTAGATAATGAATGCAAGAGCTCATCAGAGTTCCTCTGCATCTCTCTCTTCACCTTCTGCCAAGGAATCGACTGCTGACCGCGCTGGAAGCCTGCAACAAAGTAGCAAAGACGACTACTGCGACCTTGTAACGCTGATCCTGCCGCCTTCTCGACTGCTTTCCTGGTGGTGCATGCTGTGGGGGTAGTCTGCCTCCTCTCTGCACTAGAAGCTCCAAAGAAATCTCCCGTGGGTCGACGGAATCTTCCCCCTGCAACCGCAGGCACCAAAGAACTGCATCACCAGTCCTCTGGGTCTCCTCTCAGCACGACGAGCGAGGTCCCTTGAACTCAGCAACTCTGTCCAAGTGACTCCCACAGTCCAGTGACTCTTCAGTCCAAGTTTGGTGGAGGTAAGCCCTTGCCTCCCCACGCTAGACTGCATTGCTGGGAACCGTGTGTTTTGCAGCTACTCCGGCTCCTGTGCACTCTTACAGGATTTCCTTTGTGCACAGCCAAGCCTGGGTCCCCGGCACTCTAACCTGCAGTGCACGACCTCCTGAGTTGTCCTCCGGCGTCGTGGGACCCTCTTTCGAGATTTCGGGTGAGCTCCGGTTCACTCCACTTCGTAGTGCCTGTTCCGGCACTTCTGCGGGTGCTGCTTGCTTCTGAGAGGGCTCCTTGTCTTGCTGGGCGCCCCCTCTGTCCCCTCACGCAATTGGCGACATCCTGGTCCCTCCTGGGCCACAGCAGCATCCAAAAACCCTAACCGCGACCCTTGCAGCTAGCAAGGCTTGTTTGAGGTCTTTCTGCACGGAAACACTTCTGCACGACTCTTCACGACTTGGGACATCCATCCTCCAAAGGGGAAGTTTCTAGCCCTTGTCGTTCTTGCAGAATCCACAGCTTCTACCATCCGGTCGCAGCTTGTTTGCACCCACAGCTGGCATTTCCTGGGCATCTGCCCACTCCCGACTGGATCGTGACTCTTGGACTTGGTCCCCTTGTTCCACAGGTACCCTTGTCAGGAAATCCATCGTTGTTGCATTGCTGGTGTTGCTGTTTCTTGCAGAATTCCCCTATCACGACTTCTGTGCTCTTTGGGGAACTTAGGTGCACTTTGCACCCACTTTTTAGGATCTTGGGGTGGGCTATTTTTCTAACTCTCACTGTTTTCTTACAGTCCCAGCGACCCTCTACAAGGTCACATAGGTTTGGGGTCCATTCGTGGTTCGCATTCCACTTTTGGAGTATATGGTTTGTGTTGCCCCTATCCCTATGTGCCCCCATTGCATTCTATTGTGACTATACATTGTTTGCACTGTTTTCTATTGCTATTACTGCATATTTTGGTATTGTGTACATATATCTTGTGTATATTTGCTATCCTCATACTGAGGGTACTCACTGAGATACTTTGGCATATTGTCATAAAAATAAAGTACCTTTATTTTTAGTATATCTGTGTATTGTGTTTTCTTATGATATTGTGCATATGACACTAGTGGTACTGTAGGAGCTTCACTCGTCTCCTAGTTCAGCCTAAGCTGCTCTGCTAAGCTACCATTATCTATCAGCCTAAGCTGCTAGACACCCTCTACACTAATAAGGGATAACTGGGCCTGGTGCAAGGTGCAAGTACCCCTTGGTACCCACTACAAGCCAGTCCAGCCTCCTACAGAAGCCAAGACTCATTATCATTAAAGGGCTAAAAGGCTCATTTATGCAGCTGTTTCTAATGAATCGCTGAGGGAAACCTCATGTCACAAGATTCACTGCTCAAGAGGGACGGTATTTCATGCTTCCACCGGTCCACCACCTCGCTCAGTGAGGAGCGTGAAGCACGACCAACCAAGGGGGTGGACATGAAGATCCTCCCCAGGGCTGATCCTCCAAATCGAGCTAAAGAAGGCCTCGCAGATGGCTCCTGGCATGGGAAGGTGACTGAAGGACGCAAAGGAAACTCCTTATTAGATGCTGGGGCTATAAATTATGTCTTGGCTAATGAGGCTCAAAATCTGGTGTACTTAAACCTTCAAGATGGTGTCAGGTAGGGAACCTTTCCCAGGGCAGCGGCCTGTGGTGTATTCATCACACTACAGAGTTTGACTTGTCTTGTGATCCCCACCTCTGCAGGTAGGACTGAGATCAGGGGTGTGCAAGGCAGGTGCAGTACTGGCCATTCTGAGACTGAAACCTTCAGTACTGCGAATGGTTCATGCTAGAGAGATCAAGGTCTCCATAAGATCTTCGAACAGTACTGCTCCAGTGACGTCTGTGCAGTGAAGAGGGGTTGACTGCCATCCACGGAACAAAGAAATATTTATAAAATCAGTTTAGGGCCAAGAGAAGTCAAGACTTCACCTGAGGTTACAACATCAAAACTGCATGACGTGCATCAGACTGCAACACACACCCTCCTGATACATGTAGGCTACAAGCCTTCTCCCTAGCAATGTACACAAGACACCATCTGTTGCATCAATAAACCACTCATCTCACCATGTAAACTAGACACCGTCTGAGGCCACAATACAACACTCGTATGATGTACACAAGACACCATCCGAGGCCACAATACAACACTCGAATGATATACACAAGACACCATCCGAGACCACAATACAACACTCGCATGATGTACACTAGACACCGTCCGAGACCACAATACAACACTCGCATGATGTACACAAGACACCATCCGAGGCCACAATACAACACTCGAATGATGTACACAAGACACCATCCGAGACCACAATACAACACTCGCATGATGTAAACTAGACACCATCCGAGGCCACAATACAACACTCGAATGATGTACACAAGACATCGTCTGAGGCCACACCACAACACTCTTACGATGTACACAAGACACCATCCGAGGCCACAATACAACACTCTTATGATGTACACTAGACACTGTCCGAGGCCACAATACAAACTCTTATAATGTAAAGACACTGTCCGAGGCCACAATACAACACTCTTATGATGTACACAAGACACTGTCCGAGGCCACAATACAACACTCTTATGATGTATACAAGACACCATCCAAGGCCACAATGCAACACTCTTATGATGTACACAAGACACCATCAGAGGCCACAATACAACACTCATATGATGTACACAAGACACCGTCCGAGGCCACAATACAACACAAGACACCGTCTGAGGCCACAATACAACACTCTTATGATGTATACAAGACACCGTCTGAGGCCACAATACTACACTCTTATGATGTACACAAGACACTGTCTGAGGCCACAATACAACACTCGCATGATGTACCCGTCCGAGGCCACAATACAACACTCTTACGATGTACATAAGACACCATCAGAGGCCACAGTACAACACTCTTAGGATGTACACAAGACACTGTCTGAGGCCACAATACAACACTCTTAGGATGTACACAAGACACCGTCTGAGGCCACAATGCAACACTCTTATGATGTACACAAGACACCGTCTGAGGCCACAATACAACACTCTTATGATGTACCCATCCAAGGCCACAATACAACACTCATACGATGTACACAAGACACCATCCGAGGCCACAATACAACACTCGCATGATGTACACTAGACACCGTCCGAGACCACAATACAAAACTCGCATGATGTACACTAGACAGCGTCCGAGGCCACAATACAACACTCTTATGATGTACACAAGACACCATCCAAGGCCACAATACAACACTCTTATGATGTACACAAGACACCATCAGAGGCCACAGTACAACACTCTTATGATGTACACAAGACACCGTCAGAGGCCACAATACAACACTGTTATGATGTATACAAGACACCGTCTGAGGCCACAATACAACACTCTTATGATGTACACAAGACACCGTCTGAGGCCACAATACAACACTCTTATGATGTACCCGTCCGAGGCCACAATACAACACTCTTACGATGTACACAAGACACCATCCGAGGACACAATACAACACTCATGATGTATACAAGACATCGTCTGAGGCCACAATACAACACTCTTATGATGTACACAAGACACCATCCGAGGCTACAATACAATACTCTTATGATGAACACACATCATCATCCGAGGCCACAATACTACACTCTTATGATGTACACAATATACCGTCTGAGGCCACAATACAACACTCTTATGATGTACACAAGACACTGTCCGAGGCCACAATACAACACTCTTATGATGTATACAAGACACCATCCGAGGCCACAATACAATACTCTTATGATGTACACAAGACACCTTCCGAGGCCACAATACAACACTCATATGATGTACACAAGACACCGTCCGAGGCCACAATACAACACTCTTATGATGTACACAAGACATTGTCCGAGGCGACAATACAAAACTCTTATGATGTACACAAGACACCCTCCGAGGCCACAATACAACACTTTTATAATGTACACAAGACACCGTCTGAGGCCACAATACAACACTCTTATGATGTACACAAGACACTGTCTGAGGCCACAATAGAACACTCGCATGATGTACCCATCCAAGGCCACAACACAACACTTGCATGATGTACCTAAGACACCGTCTGAGGCCACAATACAACACTCTTATGATGTACACAAGACACCGTCTGAGGCCACAATACAACACTCTTACGATGTACACAAGACACGTTACAATACACCACTCCTCCGAGACATAGTCTGACGCTACAACACCGACAGTCATGATATATACAATACACCATCTGAGGCAACAATATCTACAACCTGAATATAATGTATGTTGCTAAATGTTTTTTGTTTTAGAGAAGTGCCTCTGGGACTTCTCCATGGGATACTATTCTATATCTAAATTAATGGATAATGGAGAAAACATAGCAACAGACGGGAGCTGCAGAAGGATGGGAAAGATGCCCGAACAAGGGCACTTCGATGTACTGTGCAGGTGGCAGACCGTTCGGAAGTTGCATCCCACGCGAAAGGGGAACTAGAGCTCGTGAAAACTGTAGAAGTGACAAATAACATTGAAAAATAATAGTCTCGAACTAAGTCTACAGCCATACCCCAAACCCCGGCACGACTGAAGCTAACGTCAGCTGCAGGCTACATCTAAGTTAACCTTATGGAGCAGGTTCGAAATACAAACACCTGACAGCCTTCACTTGATTTGTTTGTTTTACACACTCTGCACTAGTGTCACTTGTTGGATGAAGGAAGGGTGTAGAGCTGCCATGATGGCCTGGGCAGTGTTATTTGGGGAAACTCCCCCCTTGGATGGAGACTGACTCTGGGCCGGACCAGCGGAATCGCGGCTGCAGGTGTGTGGTTGTGGACAGGTCAGCTGAAGAAGTGGTTCCCAACTGCCTCAAAATGGATATGAAACTCTAAACCCTGAGGTACATGAGGTTTAATCTAAAGTCTGAACATCCAACCACCCCCAAAACTTGCCCAAACAACATACCAACTTCGCAGCTATTGCTGCAAATGCTGTTAATGACAGGAACATACCAAGAGTAAAACGAAATAAACCCAGTCCTCAGGGAAGGGACAAAGAACAGGCGCATGGCAGGAACATTACTGAGAGTCTTGTAAAAGGAAGGATGAAGGAGACCAATGCGGAACAAGGTCCTCTACTTGACAAACCGCTTCTCACCTTGAGTTCTGAATGCGGCGGCAAGCGGCTCGTCCACTGTGGGCCAGAAGGGCGCAGAAATCCCCGAGGACGAACCCCTGTGAATGTAAAGAAGACCAGAGTGAGACACAAGCTTCTGCACATACAGAGAACATCGTCAAGCCACAGCAGAAACTCACTCGTACACAACTTGACACATTTGCTGGACACGTGCCCTGAACACAGACGCTCTTCATGTCAGGGCTGATGCGGGTCACCGTTAAGTGAGTGGACACATTGCACATACTCTTGGCGCTACACTGCATAACACAGTTCAGTGGTGCAAAAGTCAAATTTTAAGTGTTTTTTTGTTTTGTTTTTTGTAAAAAGGATGTTGGCTTGGAAAGAGCTGCATCGTATTTCATGTCTTGGCTGCTACGGTGGCTGCTTCTATCCCCATACCAAGCACACGTTGAACGAGAGAAGGACAGATCTGCAGAGCGCAGGTTTCTGCCCGGAGTATGCTATGAGAATACTGAGGTTAAAAGCCAAGGGTCTTACCATAGACCGCTTTATGCACAATGGACATTAATTGGATGAAGACTTGCGTGTGGGCTTGAACAGAAGAGTTCACACAGCAGAAGTAACATGGACCCATCTGAAACTACAAGAAGGTAAGTGGCTCCTGCACTTGGTGAAAGCTGAGGGCGTTGGATTAACCGGGAGGATGAGATGAACAGAGTGAGTTCACATAACAGAATTTTGACTCTAAGAAACTTGCCAACCCAGATGACATCCACCCTCCCAGCAGGCTTCTAACCCCTTGTCTATCGTGACACAAGCCTCCAGCAGGGAGGACATGGCACTTCCACCTTCGATTGTCCCTTGTGTGGAACAAGCAGGGGGAAGCCAAGCCTGGCCTCATGTTTGCCAATGCAGAGCTAATGACTCTGCCAGTGCCTCTTGCAGATGCTTCGGAATGGTTTCTGGCGATGCTTGACAGAATTGGGAAAAAAATGTAATGATCTGTACATGTGCATGAGTCATTAGGCATGCATGTGTAGGCATCAAGACGCTTTGGCAGTACAGAGTGATGACATACATGTATGTACGTATCACCAAGCAAATCCAGACGCCATCTGCTTCTTTGCTTAAGGTCGGCATTGAACTGGGGCTGCCACCTCTGGATATCTCAGCTCAAGACCACTAAGCAGCTGAGGAGGCCTCGATTCACCCCGGTCTACCTGTGGGTATCATGATCACTGGCTTCAGACCGGGCACAGCAGCGAGTGGGTTACTGGGCAGTGTCCTGTGTGGATAATCTCATTTACCACTCAGGTTTCAGAGCCACAGTCCTGGTGTACTCCAACGGATAGCAAACAGGCTCCACTAAGGCGCTTCATGCTTCAGGTAGCGAAGGGACCAGCCAGCAGGGGGAGGGTTTAGACACCTAGCCATTGGCACTGCGATTCAGTGTGGCATGCTTAATAACACTGAGTAACATCATCGTCTAGTCAGTGCTTTACCTAATATCAAGAAGAGGTCTTTAGTGAGAAGAAAAAAAATAACACATTTACAAATAAAATGAAAATTAAAAAACAAAATGCCCTAGCACCTTCTGGGCACAAACTAAGCACCAATTTTCTAGTTAATATTGAGCCCTGAGGGATGCTTTGAGTGGACGTGGTAAAGTTTGGAAGCGATTAGGCCTCAACAGTTAAAAGACTGGGATACTTAGATGTAGCCATATTAGTACTGAAGAATTGTCAAGGATAAAAGTTTGCACCACAAAGAGAGTCCGTATATAATGCAATCCTAACACCCTCTACCCCTACGAAAAAGACTTCGATGCTTGGAGAAAAGTAAACTTGGATGGATGTCTGGTCACTAGTGTCCATTAAGGGTCAGAGTTCGGTCACTGGAGTCCAGGGTGACCTAACAGCCCAAAATGTGCATTTGACTTACATTTGAGACAAGGAAACATTGCACCAGGTGCCAGTGAAAGTCCAAAGTATGCCTTGAAAGTTCAGGCACCTCAAATCTGAAATCTACTGGTTGTGGTAGACTATTCACAGAGGTAGAGCACTCATGAGGTGGGCTAGGGTGGCACCAGGGGCCACTAACTACAGGTGAGTTCAGATGAAAGTGACCGTGGCTTCAACGAGCAATAGCTCCAGAACCATAGCGGCTTGAAACATGCTTCAAAGGGATTTCAATTCCGTAACACGTTCCCCAGCCAGTGCAGCTAGAGCCTTCATCAGAGATGTGAAAAGCGACTATCCCCAGGTCTGAGGGAAAGAGGTGAGATGGGCAACCAACGAATAAAGGACTGGTTATGGATGATGCAGAATCATCGTCTCGATCTGTGCGAGCCGAATGTCCTTCTTGCTTCTCAAGGGCAGCTTGGTTCCGGAGCGGTTTATGCGCAAAGAGCACAGACTGTTGCCGTCAGTCGGCGCTTCTGAAGGAACCTGGCAGGTGCAGCAGCACCTCAGCAGGCTTGGCGGGTTTTCCTCTCTCCTCCAGGTCCATCAGAGACTTACGACCTGATTTAGATACTGGTGGACGGGTTACTCCGTCACAACGGTGACGAATATCCCGTCAGCTGAAATATAAATACCACAGGATATCATGGGATATTTCGTGGACGGTAACCAGTCCGCTGAAATCTACATCAGCCCGCAGTCTGATGGGCCAATGGCAACAGCGCATGGAGTCGGTTACCTTCCTTTCTTCCTACCACGAGTGTTCGGCCTCCTCGCTGCTCTGTAAACAAAGAACCACCAACTATTCGCTGAGTACTCGATAATGATATCCCACCTGCTGTCAACGTGCGCTGCCTTCGGAAACCAGAAAGTCACCCGGGGAAACGTACGAAGATCCTACAAAGAAAATATTCGGACCCCTGGAGGTCATCAGGGTTCTTCTCCCGTGATTATAATGAACGAGGGACATTCCCGATGTGGTAGGAATTACACAACCACTGAGATCTTGGACAGAATTCTTGGGGTAGATAAAAGCTGCCTTCTGTTGGATAGTGGGGATACTTTGGGGGTCCCAACAACAGGGCGGAGGTTTCACATGGGAATCGCTGCAGGCAGAACGCTATTGGACCAGTTTTTGAAAGGGTCCGGCCTTACAGAGAGAACTCAGTGATTGCATATGGTCTGGTGAATGCGATGACAGCTTGACACGTCAGGTACAGGGGGACACTTTTGCAGTTTCTGTAAATGTATGCTCTTTCTCAGTAAATACTGTAGTATTCCTGAACTCTTAGACACCAAATGATATTGGTGTAGTAACCATGATGGGATGCAAAGTGAATTGTGGAATATTCCTCCAGAATCTGGGAGAGCTTTCTATGGAACAGGGGTCACCGCAAAGCAATTACCTGAGCATGCCTAGAGAGCGCTCGACGTCTGGCTGGGCTGCAGCCTTGGGCGTGGTCTGTGGCGAGCAGGGAGGCCACTGGTGCAAGTTGGGCTCATTGGATCTATCCATCTACCAGGGTCTCTTTCTCTTCTAGTTTTTGTACCTTTCTCTGCTTTCCAATTTTCCAGTTTCTTTTCTTGTTGCTGGAAAGTCTGCAGTACTCAGTTCACTGCACCAGTCTATGCCCTGGAGGGGTTTTGTAGACTATGCGATGCACGAGGACGTAAAAATGACCCAAGGCGACTAAACCTTTAGTCCATCGAGCGGGAGGAGAGGGCACAAGTGGACCATTGGTTTTCCTGTGTCACTGAATGGAGAAGGGGTGGCACACTGCTCAAAGGTGATGCCAGCTCCCTAGCTCCTACCCATCATCAGCACTGAGGCCATGCCAGCCTCTCTCAGCTGTGCGGTGTATTCACTCTGGAGGGACATCCTTCTCCAGTCGAGTAAGGAGATGGCCCTCACAGAGAAGACAGGAGATGGGCGAGTATGTGCAGACAGGGGAGCTTTGGTGTAAGGGAGTGGACTGGTGACTTGTTACGGGCTCTTAATCCACCTGGTACAGAGAAGAGTAGATAGCACCCCTCCCCCCCACAGGGGTAGTGGTTAAAAGGCCCTTTCATCAGACTAGATACAGATGCAGGGACTTTGGACAAAGCCCTTGGATACCAGACTGGACAACTCTTCACAAAGGAAGACACTATCCATTCAATAGGGTGACCCCTCTAATGAGGTCACTGGTGCAGGTCTGATACCAGAGGAGCGAGAGGCCAAGTCCTGGCCACTGATGTCCAGGAACCACTTTAGGACCCAACCGGTTTCTACTGGGAACTGATTACGGTTTACATGTAGCAGGAATACACGTGGCTCTAACTACACCAACTATCAGTGGGGAAGATACTTCTACGGCTATGGATCTAGAAAGGATTTCAAACTGAAGCACTTCAGATTCAAGAGGAGCAGCATGAACCGCTACATCTATAGAACACCTCTGACACCTGCATTTCATGATCTGAATGGATCCCATCCAGTCCAAGGAACAGGAGTGGCGTGCCGTAACTATACCATAAATCAGCACCCGAAGAGCTGCCTAGGTACAGTCCTGCTTGCCAACAAACGCTTTCGAACAGTAGTGGTTGTAGAAACCATGGGTAGATCACCTTGAATCTGTGTGCCAGATGATGCTGCTGCAGAAATGACGTCTCCGCTACGAGCGCTGGGAAAGCCCAAGGACTGGACGTGAGCACCATTGAGTCCTCGCAGCGTCTCAGTCCGCTGCTCTCTCTCTGTATGTAAGGCCGCAGGCGGAAACATTGGTCGTGGGACGGTCCATGCTGGGAGGCGGACTTGGAGCGACCAGTGCCAGTCACCACTGAGAGCACTGTGGACTTACTGATAGGCCTCTGCCCCTCCTCCAGGCGCAGGGGTAGACTGAAAAGTGCAGTTCTATAATGGGTTTGTAATAATATACGAGAGACCAACCCGATGAGCATCAGCTTGTGAGTGGGTGTCCTTGCCACAATGATTGGGCCTAGCTGTCTGTCTTACAGATGGACTCAGAGATTATGGTGCTGATAAATCACGATGCCACCTTGGACCTGACCATGTACACACCGAGGCTCACTGAGGGAGCTCAACCGGCCCCTTAAGAGGCTCCTCAAAACCAAGACCCCAGCCGGTGAGTGTCGACAAGTCTTGGAGGCCAATGTGAACAAGCAGAGGATGCAAGGTCTGCGGTTCAGTGTAATTTTTACACATCCATTCATTGCTTTGAAATTAATTTCAGAAGATAATTGTCTGAGTGAATAATTTCAGGAGCCTATTTGCTTGTTTGTTTACGTTTAATTGAGAATTTTGTTTCAATCTGAAATTAATTTTTTTTTTTTTTTTATATTTGGGAACAGTGTTTCACCCTCTACTGAGTTACTTTTTATTTACAGGACTGAAACCCCGGAACTACCCCTTTTTAGGTCGAACTACCATTTTAAGTCTGGTATTAGCCCAGATCTTTTGAGTTTGGAAAATTATAAACACAGTTAGAGCTTTCTGCCAGTCCTCTTCATCGACTGATCTTTGGTGTTGTGTACATGTTCCTTCAGCTCATCACAGCTTACAGCATGTGTGGGTCCGCCCACTTCAGCCATTGGCTAACTTCACTCTGAGTGACAGCGCTCTGCTCTTTCACAAGGACCATACTCGCACACAAAAGAGCTCTTCTGAGTGCCAAGGGACTTTTACAACAATGTCTGCTTTTTGCCATAAAATAATATATGTTTTTTTATGTTTTGTTTTTATATAAAATCGACGAGTGCATGGTCAAAGCACCAACAATAATGTATAAAAATCAACAAATGGCAAAGCCAAAAGGCGGGGAGCCAATACCAAGCCTATTGGACCTGTCAATGCCTAATTTGATTTTCGGCACCTATATAAAAGTTTATTTTAAGTTAATTCTATCCTTTATTTACTTCCGGTATCCAAATTTGTATTGTTTTATTTTTTGTTCATGTATTCCCCTCAAAGCCTCTGGTCTGGAACAGTCATGTCAGAGACTATTTCATCAGACAATGGGTCACCTCACTGAAAGGATCTTCCAGTTTCTGTTTAGTTTCAATCTATCCACTGAGCACTGTAAGGAAACTTTCAGAGCGCTCGCCTGAAGGATGCATTTACCCGACTAGCACTGACTAGAGGTGGGGCACCTTCCTTCAGTCTCACCCCCACCGTTCATCCTTCCAAGATACCAAAGAACAGGACTTCAGCAGCTTTCTCAGACATCTCAGCGTTCTTTGCAGGGTCCAAGTGTGGGGTTGTGGTGCCGATAATAACGAATGCAAGAATAAGACACTGGAGACACACAGATCATCAGGGAATGCAAGACTCAGGCACCGGAGAGACACAGATCATCAGGGAATGCAAGAATCAGACACAGGAGAGACACAGATCATCAGGGAATGCAAGAATCAGGCACCGGAGAGAGACAGATCATCAGGGAATGCAAGAATCAGACACCGGAGACACACAGATCATCAGGGAATGCAAGACTCAGGCACCGGAGAGACACAGATCATCAGGGAATGCAAGAATCAGACACAGGAGAGACACAGATCATCAGGGAATGCAAGAATCAGGCACCGGAGAGAGACAGATCATCAGGGAATGCAAGAATCAGACACCGGAGACACACAGATCATCAGGGAAAGAAAGAATCAGACACCGGAGAGAGACAGATCATCAGGGAATGCAAGAATCAGACACCGGAGACACACAGATCATCAGGGAATGCAAGAATCAGACACCGGAGAGACACAGATCATCAGGGAATGCAAGAATCAGATACCGGAGACACACAAATCATCAGGCTATGCAAGAATCAGACACTAGAGAGAGACAGATCATCAGGGAATGCAAGAATCAGACACCGGAGAGACACAGATCATCAGGGAATGCAAGAATCAGATACCGGAGACACACAAATCATCAGGCTATGCAAGAATCAGACACCGGAGAGACAGAGATCATCAGGGAATGCAAGAATCAGACACCGGAGACACACAGATCATCAGGGAATGCAAGAATCAGGCACCGGAGACACAGATCATCAGGGAATGCAAGAATCAGACACAGGAGAGACACAGATCATCAGGGAATGCAAGAATCAGGCACCAGAGAGACACAGATCATCAGGGAATGCAAGAATCAGACACCGGAGAGAGACAGATCATCAGGGAATGCAAGAATCAGACACCGGAGACACACAGATCATCAGGGAATGCAAGAATCAGACACCGGAGACACACAGATCATCAGGGAATGCAAGAATCAGGCACCGGAGAGAGACAGATCATCAGGGAATGCAAGAATCAGACACCGGAGACACACAGATCATCAGGGAATGCAAGAATCAGACACCGGAGACACACAGATCATCAGGGAATGCAAGAATCAGGCACCGGAGAGAGACAGATCATCAGGGAATGCAAGAATCAGACACCGGAGACACACAGATCATCAGGGAATGCAAGAATCAGGCACCGGAGACACACAGATCATCAGGGAATGCAAGAATCAGGCACCGGAGAGAGACAGATCATCAGGGAATGCAAGAATCAGACACCGGAGAGACACAGATCATCAGGGAATGCAAGAATCAGACACCGGAGACACACAGATCATCAGGGAATGCAAGAATCAGGCACCGGAGAGAGACAGATCATCAGGGAATGCAAGAATCAGACACCGGAGACACACAGATCATCAGGGAATGCAAGAATCAGGCACCGGAGAGAGACAGATCATCAGGGAATGCAAGAATCAGACACCGGAGACACACAGATCATCAGGGAATGCAAGAATCAGGCACCGGAGACACACAGATCATCAGGGAATGCAAGAATCAGACACCGGAGAGACACAGATCATCAGGGAAGGCACTCGAGGCCCCACTGCAACAATCATATTATTGTCTGGGTAAGGACATTGAAAGTAGCTCGTGCAGACATAGGGTGGAGATGGGAGGCATTATATTAACATATGCAAACCCCAAATTGAGGGAAGGGAGAATGAGAAGACCACAGAGGCAACTGAAACCCAATAATCAGCAATGGTGAAGCACTGCCCTCAGGTTCAGAGAACTAAGCCGGTTACCAATGTTCAGACACAGGACACAGTTACACTTCAATCCCAGTTAGGGCCCCAAATGATTGTTAAAGATTTCAGTGAAAACAGATGCATCAGTGGTGGACCTGGCCCTCTCTGCAAGGTCATCCCCAAACGTTTTGCCTTCATTTCTCCTATTTTTGTTTTTCAGAACTCGGTTTGTCGGCCTTAGGACTCTAAGCAATGTTAAAGTGCTTCTGCTCTCTGCCTAAGAGATGCTAGATTGGCTTTACGGAATAGGCATATTTATTATACTTGTAAGTCCCTAGTAAAGGGCACTATGTGTGCCCAGAGCCTGTAAATTAAAAGCTGCTCGTGAGCCTGCAGCACTGATTGTGCCACCCTCTTAAGTAGCCCTTTAAGCAAGTCTCAGGCCTGGCATCGCAGAGCCTGTGTGTGCACAGTTTTAAACTGTCACTTTGACCTGGCAAAATAGCCCTTTCGTCGGGCCCAGGCCTTTGTGTTTATTACATTTAAGTCACCATTAAGGTAGGCCGTGGTCAGACCAGAGGGCACGGCCCACTGTATTTAAAAGTTTTGCATGTCCTGGTAGTAAAAAACCCTCACATTCGTTTTTATTCTACTGCAATGCCTCTCTCTCCCACATAACAAAGGAGTTACCTTATTACAGTTTATAGGTGTAATTTCCAAATGGGAATATATCACTCTCAAGTTTGGTGTCTCTGGAATCACAATTTAAAATCCTGATTTATGGTGAAGTCGGATTTTAAAATGCAATTCTGAAAATGCCACTTTTAGAAAGTTGGTATTTTTTTTGCCATAGCCATTTGGTGCCTGCAGCCTTTCTCTTGTCACATGACTGGGTGAAGTTGGCATTGGGCTTTGTGTATTCTGCATAGAAAGCCACACACAATGGGAGCTTAGGTGTGACTGAATGGGCCATCACTAACAGGATGTGTGGGAGGAGATGAGCCCCGCCTCACGTACACCTGAATAGGCAGCGTCCAGTTAAACAAAGGGCTTAATGACTGAAGATTGAAGCCAGGAAAGGTAGGGAATTGCGTGCACTTCAAAGACACTGTCTAGAAGCTTTGCCCACCTTCCAGACGTGGGGCACCAGTGTATAAAAGAAGGACCTCAGACACCACCACTTTAGTAGACATTCGGACCTGCAGATACTCGGCCAGGAAGAAGGACTCCTGTGCTGCTGAAAGGACTATCGCTCTGCTGGACTGCCACTCTGAAGGAGCTCCTGCTTTGCTGTGTAGACCTGCTGCTCTTTTTCATGGGGAGGAAGAACTGGACCTGGAACCCATCTTGAACCCAGGATCCCAGACTGACACAAAGGGCTAGTCTGCTGGCCTCCTGATCAGAGCCTCAGAGACATAGACTCCCCAACAACTCCTGGACCTGCCTTCAGCGCGTTCTTAACCCCCCAAGAGGTGCCCCTCAGGTCCTGGACCCTTGGAGTGGCTCTTGATCTCTTAAATTCAAGCTTTTGGGCTACTTACAGCCGCAAATGGGCCAGTTCGCACAGAAAATCAGTGCAAGACGCCACCAGCCCGCCTCTCTGACCAGCAGCCATCACTTGCGTGGGGGACTGCCAATGCAAAGTACCAGCCTGCCCATCTGCGACGCCGGGCACCACAACCACTCTCCTTCCACGAGAACGGGACTCTTGGTACAAAACTTTAGAAGGTAAACCTTCAGCTGCACTAATCTGGGGCTGAATTGGACCGGTGCTCCATCGCAGTCGGCTTGAACGTCTGACGCCGATCCGGCCAAGCTCGACTAGATATCCCAGGTTGGCACTTTATGCTTTTAGGTGCTATTTTACAGTGCAATCTTTAAAAATTCATAACTCTGGTTCAACTCATTGGACTTTTGTCTTTTTGGTCTTGTTTTATTTATTACATTTTGCTCTATTTTTCTAACCTGCCTTGGGATCATTTTGTGTGGTGTTTTCACTGTTGCACTGTTTGAAGTGTTTCACAAATACTGTACACCTTGCTTTTAAGGAAGGCCTGATTCCTCTGTGCCAAGCTTCCAGGGGGTGACCAGGTTAATTTGGGGTTCGCTGGCGTCTTACCCTGACCAGGATTGTGGTCGCTGCTCCACCAAGCATCGCACCCCAGTCAACCAGTGACCCGATTTCTATCAATCAGCATCTGATGTACTCAGTGGTGGGAAAACTCACTGGACTGAGGGACCCATTACTCCTCCACATTTCAACATCTCCCATACGAACTGCACTTGAGGGCTAAGTGACAACATCGTCTCACGGACACTAGAAGGACCTGAGCCAGAAGTTGAGGATCAATTTGCGACTGTACAAAAAGGAAGTGCGCGCACCCCAAAAGTACACATTTCTAAGGAAGGAACCCCCTCCAGTGTTTCAAAGGGACTTAACACACATTCTTGTGTGAGGGTCACACTGATCAAAAGCTTTCTCACTGGGGCCCAGATTGAAACTATGAAAGCTCAAGGGGGCTCCACAAATCTCCTAAGACTGAGGCCACACTAAGCTAGAGGCCGTACTAATCCAATTGTTGTCATGTCTACCTATGAAGAGGGGCTTGGCAGTCTCTTGCAGGCAGCTTGACATTCAGTGAACCATCAGGTGCAAGTGGCCAGGGAAGTATGGGTGTCAGCTGCGCAAATATCGGAAAACCACTGACGACTGCGTGGTCTAGGCTTCTCAGAACCTAAGTACTTGTGCCGACACCTAGGGCACTGGTTGCACAGTCCTACAGAGAGCAGAGCATCAACGCAGTGCAAGCCATTAGAAGAATGGGGGATCCGGTCACCTCCGGGCACCAAGGAGACTAGGATGAAATTGAAGATGGGTGCTTGGAAGATGTCTTGGAGATTCTGCCACCAAAGTAGACAATGTGGGTATCTCTGTACTCTTGGGAGTGCCTAGAACGCAACCACTGAATCCACATAAGACAGAGTCACCCAAGATGCAGCCAGGCCATGGGCACCCAGTACTGACAAGACAAGCACAGCATCTGCGTTAAAGTAAAGCCTGATACAAAGAGCATCGCTCGCTTCAAGCCAGTTCAGCGAAAACAGATGACTGATGGGGAAGGCAAGAGGGTCATTCAAAGGAGAGAAAATATTCAGAGAAGAGCAAAGCTGTGAAGCCTTCATGTGGAAACTTGATGTACATAAGGGGTCAGAGTGTTGAGCAAGCAATGCCCCCACTGCCTGACCCTGAGCTCTCACTCTCCGGCGCTTGTTACACTCACCCCTGCCATCCCACGTCTTTAAAGTAACCAGCAGCACGAAGTACTAATCAGACTCTAGAGAGATCTAAGCATCAGTGCATTTGATAGCTTGGGAGGAAGAAATACAAACAGAGAAGCCCTGGATTTAGGACACACTTTGAAAAACAAATACAAAACATTTGGCCATAGACAAGAAGTTCGGGAAGAGGCACTAGGAGAGTCCGGAGCGTGTGATCTGTGATACAATAAGAAAGAGGGGTCATACTCACAGCTGTCCTCTTCGTAAGCTTTGGGAGGTTCACATCTTTGCCGAGGGGAAGAGATGCAGTTAGTGCCTGCAGGATGGACCTTCTCTGCTCCTCTGATGGGGCTTCTAGTCTCACTTCATGCAAAAAGGTGGTCTGCACATCCAGGACAACATCCCGGGGTTTGTTGGTCGTACCAATCACCAGCACAGGAAAGTCACTATCAAAGAGAGGCGGGGTTATTGCTTCCTGAAGATACACACTGCAGCCCATCCATACAAGGATGAAGACACACAAATCCAAAGGGAGAGATAGCTCTCCCTAAACATGCGACCAGGTGTGTCACACTTAAAAAAAAAAAAAGTTATGGACTGTCCAGTTCACAACAAGAACAAAGCAGCACAGATCTCCATGGAGTAACAGACAGTCCAGTTCACTAGAGGACGCACAGAGCAACAGGGCTCCCCATGGAGTAACAGACTGTCCACTTCACTAGAGGACACACAGAGCAGCACGGCTCCCCATGGAGTAACAGACTGTCCAGTTCACGACAGGAAGCACAGAGCAGCACGGCTCCCCATGGAGTAACAGACTGTCCAGTTCACGACAGGAAGCACAGAGCAGCAGGGCTCCCCATGGAGTAACAGACTGTCCAGTTCACTAGAGGACGCACAGAGCAACAGGGCTCCCCATGGAGTAACAGACTGTCCAGTTCACTAGAGGACGCACAGAGCAACAGGGCTCCCCATGGAGTAACAGACTGTCCAGTTCACGACAGGAAGCACAGAGCAGCAGGGCTCCCCATGGAGTAACAGACTGTCCAGTTCACGACAGGAAACACAGAGCAGCAGGGCTCCCCATGGAGTAACAGACTGTCCAGTTCACGACAGGAAACACAGAGCAGCAAGGCTCCCCATGGAGTAACAGACTGTCCAGTTCACGACAGGAAACACAGAGCAGCAGGGCTCCCCATGGAGTAACAGACTGTCCAGTTCACAACAGGAAGCACAGAGCAGCAGGGCTCCCCATGGAGTAACAGACTGTCCAGTTCACGACAGGAAGCACAGAGCAGCACGGCTCCCCATGGAGTAACAGACTGTCCAGCTCACTAGAGGACACAGAGCAGCAGGGCTCCCCATGGAGTAACAGACTGTCCAGTTCACGACAGGAAACACAGAGCAGCACGGCTCCCCATGGAGTAACAGACTGTCCAGCTCACTAGAGGACACAGAGCAGCAGGGCTCCCCATGGAGTAACAGACTGTCCAGTTCACGACAGGAAGCACAGAGCAGCACGGCTCCCCATGGAGTAACAGACTGTCCAGCTCACTAGAGGACACAGAGCAGCATGGCTCCCCATGGAGTAACAGACTGTCCAGCTCACTAGAGGACGCAGAGCAGCACGGCTCTCCATGGAGTAACAGACTGTCCACTTCACTAGAGGACACAGAGCAGCACGGCTCCCCATGGAGTAACAGACTGTCCAGCTCACTAGAGGACACAGAGCAGCAGGGCTCCCCATGGAGTAACAGACTGTCCAGTTCACGACAGGAAGCACAGAGCAGCACGGCTCTCCATGGAGTAACAGACTGTCCAGTTCACGACAGGAAGCACAGAGCAGCAGGGCTCCCCATGGAGTAACAGACTGCCCACTTCACTAGAAGCACAGAGCAGCATGTCTCTCCATAGAGTAACAGACTGTCCAGTTCACGACATGAAGCGCAGAGCAGCAAGGCTTTCAATGGAGTAACAGACTGTCCAGTTCATTAGAGGACACAGAGCAGCATAGCTCTCCATGGAGTAACAGACTGTCCAGTTCACTAGATGAAGCACAGAGCAGCATGTCTCTCCATGGAGTAAGAGACTGTCCAGCTCACTAGAGGACACATAGCAACATGGCCCTCCATGGAGTAACAGACTGTCCAGTTCACTAAACCAAGCAAAGAGCATCATGGCTCTACATGGAGTAACAGAATGTCCTGCTCACTAGAGGACACAGAGCAGCATTGCTCTCCATGGAGTAACAGACTGTCCACTTCACTAGAGGACACAGAGCAGCATTGCTCTCCATGGAGTAACAGACTGTCCAGTTCACAACATGAAGCGCAGAGCAGCATTGCTCTCCATGGAGTAACAGACTGTCCAGCTCACTAGAGGACACAGAGCAGCACAGCTCTCCATGGAGTAACAGACTGTCCACTTCACTAGAGGACTCAGAGCAGCATTGCTCTCCATGGAGTAACAGACTGTCCAGCTCACTAGAGGACACAGAGCAGCACGGCTCCCCATGGAGTAACAGACTGTCCACTTCACTAGAGGACACAGAGCAGCATTGCTCTCCATGGAGTAACAGACTGTCCACTTCACTAGAGGACACAGAGCAGCAGGGCTCCCCATGGAGTAACAGACTGTCCACTTCACTAGAGGACACAGAGCAGCATTGCTCTCCATGGAGTAACAGACTGTCCACTTCACTAGAGGACACAGAGCAGCAGGGCTCTCCATGGAGTAACAGACTGTCCAGCTCACTAGAAGCACAGAGCAGCATTGCTCTCCATTGAGTAACAGACTGTCCAGCTTACTGGAGGACACAGAGCAGCATGGCTCTCCATGGAGTAACAGACTGTCCACTTCACTAGAGGACTCAGAGCAGCAGGGCTCCCCATGGAGTAACAGACTGTCCACTTCACTAGAGGACTCAGAGCAGCACAGCTCTCCATGGAGTAACAGACTGTCCAGCTCACTAGAGGACTCAGAGCAGCATTGCTCTCCATGGAGTAACAGACTGTCCAGCTCACTAGAGGACTCAGAGCAGCATTGCTCTCCATGGAGTAACAGACTGTCCACTTCACTAGAGGACACAGAGCAGCACTGCTCTCCATGGAGTAACAGACTGTCCAGCTTACTGGAGGACACAGAGCAGCATAGCTCTCCATGGAGTAACAGACTGTCCAGCTCACTAGAGGACACAGAGCAGCATTGCTCTCCATGGAGTAACTGTAGGAGGCTGGACTGGGAGGGTTGGAGGGATGCTCCATTTTAACTAAAATGGTGCTCTTTTTCTCACCAATGTTAGTTATCCCACAGAGAGGTACTTCCACCTCAGGGAGTACAGTTTTGCCAACTGATGATTCCCTTGGAACAGGTGCCACCCCAGGAGAGGTTTCTCCCACCACAGGAATAGTATCCTGAATGGTAGGGTGGTTAGGGGATACTGTGATACCCTTTTTACCTGTTGATGGAGAGGGATCCTGAGTTTTCAGGCCTTCTCTCCTTTGCTTTTTCATTTCACTTGAAATGAGAGGGAACAATTCCTCAGGGATGCCCAGCATGGCTGCATGGGCATAAAACTCTACATCAGCCCAACCTGAGGCCTCTAGGTCATTACCTAAGAGACAGTCTACAGGTAAGCTAGGTGATACCACCACCTGCTTAGGGCCAGTAACTCCACCCCAACTAAACTGAATTATAGCTAAGGGAAGAAACTTAGTGGAGTTATGGACATCAATAATCTTATACTGTTGTCCAATGATGTGTTGTTCAGGAGGCACTAGGTTTTCAGTCACCAAAGTGAAACTGGCACCTGTGTCCCTGTAGGCCAAGGCCTCAACACCATTTATTGAAACTGTCTGCCTGTACTTATCCATTGTAAGGGGACAAGCAGCCAGTGTGGCAAGGCCAATGCCACTAGGTGTGACAGAAACTGTCTTGGGACTGATTACATCAGTTTCCACTATGGACCCATAAGTGAACCCAACTACACCCTTAACTTGACTGTTGCCAGCAGTCCCACCACTAGTACCACTACTGCTAGGGGCACTAGAGCTTGATGTATTAGTGGTGGTAGGCTCAGGGGGTTTACCTGGACAGGACTTATCCCCTGGCCTATGGCCTCTGTTTTTACACACAAAGCACCAAGGCTTTTTAATGTGTGCAGGTTGGGAAGAAGAGGAAGAATTTGTTTTATCCCCACCCTCTGAAGAGTGTTTAAGATTTGAAGTGGGATCTTTGGTTTTACCCTTATCCCCATGCTTATCTTGAGATTTTTCACCATCTTTCTTCTTATTGCCATCTTTGTCACCCCCTGTATGAACTTTTCTGTTTACCCTTGTTCTGACCCATTTTTCTGCCTTCTTTCCCAATTCTTGGGGAAAGGTCAGATCAGAGTCCACCAAGTACTGGTGCAACAAATCAGACACACAATTATTAAGAATATGCTCTCTCAGGATTAAGTTATACAGGCTGTCATAATCAGTAACTTTACTGCCATGTAACCACCCCTCCAAGGCCTTCACTGAATGGTCAATGAAATCAACCCAGTCTTGTGAAGACTCCTTTTTGGTCTCTCTGAACTTTATCCTGTACTGTTCAGTGGTTAAGCCATAACCATCCAGGAGTGCATTCTTAAGAACTTGGAAATTATAGGCATCATTTTCTTTCACTGTAAGGAGCCTATCCCTACCTTTTCCACTAAATGATAGCCATAGGATAGCAGCCCACTGCTTTTGAGGGACATCCTGTACAGCACAGGCCCTCTCAAGTGCAGCAAACCACTTGTTAATGTCATCCCCCTCCTTATAAGGGGGAACTATCTTGTGCAGATTCCTGGAATCATGCTCTTTTGCAGGATGACTATGGGGAATACTGCTGCTGCCACCATGGGTATCTAAACCCAACTTCTGTCTTTCCCTCTCTACTTCTAAAGACTGTCTATCCAAATCCAGCTGTTGCTTCTTGAGCTTCAGTCTGGTTTGTTCCACTCTCAATCTATTGAGCTCCCTTTCTAACAATCTGTCATCAGGGTGGGTGGGAGGGACATTTCTAGATACAGAGGTATGATGGGAATGACCAGAAGGAGACCTGTCCCTTACAGAGGGCACCCTAACAGCTTGGCTACCAGTATAATGTGAGAGCACACCATTAGTATGATGTGATTCAACCTCTGTACCAACTATGCTAGACTGTCTAGTAATGGGCAGGCTGAGAAGTTTCTTTCCTGAACCTTTTCCTGGGGAGTCCCTGGATCAGATTGAGAACCATTAGCTACTTTTTCTACAGATTGGGCACTTATGGCCTTATCCTGTACTCTAAGCATATTAATTAACAGTTCTAAGGAAGGATTCTTCCCTACACTCAAACCTCTCTCTATGCAGAGACTCCTTGCTCCTTTCCAGCTAAGGTGATCATATGCAAGTTTGGACAGTTCAACATTTTTTCCTGTGCCAGACATTTTTTAGAGAGAGTTAAAGTGATAGAAAAAGAGAAAAAAGTTTTCAGAACTTTTTGGAAAGACAGAAAAAACCTTTTAAACTTTTAAGAACTTTTTGAAAGTTTAGAAGTACTTTTCAGCACTTAGAAAAGAGTGAAAAGAGGAAATGCAAAACTTTTTGGCTATGTGTATATACACTGACCTTGTTTTGTATATTTTTCTCTTATGAAAAGTACAATGACAAGAGTGGTAAGCAGTCTCAAGCACTTATCCCACCACTGCACAACCAATGTAGGAGGCTGGACTGGCTTGTAGTGAGTACCAAGGGGTACTTGCACCTTGCACCAGGCCCAGTTATCCCTTATTAGTGTATAGGGTGTCTAGCAGCTTAGGCTGATAGATAATGGTAGCTTAGCAGAGCAGCTTAGGCTGAACTAGGAGACGGGTGAAGCTACTACAGTACTGTAAAGAAATGGCTCCCTGTTGCAGTTACCCCCCACTTTTTGCCTGATACTGATGCTGACTTGACTGAGAAGAGTGCTGGGACCCTGCTAACCAGGCCCCAGCACCAGTGTTCCTTCACCTAAAATGTACTTTTGTATCCACAATTGGCAGACCCTGGCATCCAGATAAGTCCCTTGTAACTGGTACTTCTAGTACCAAGGGCCCTGATGCCAAGGAAGGTCTCTAAGGGCTGCAGCATGTCTTATGCCACCCTGGAGACCTCTCACTCAGCACAGACACACTGCTTGCCAGCTTGTGTGTGCTAGTGAGGACAAAACGAGTAAGTCGACATGGCACTCCCCTCAGGGTGCCATGCCAGCCTCTCACTGCCTATGCAGTATAGGTAAGACACCCCTCTAGCAGGCCTTACAGCCCTAAGGCAGGGTGCACTATACCATAGGTGAGGGTACCAGTGCATGAGCATGGTACCCCTACCGTGTCTAAACAAAACCTTAGACATTGTAAGTGCAGGGTAGCCATAAGAGTATATGGTCTGGGAGTCTGTCAAACACGAACTCCACAGCACCATAATGGCTACACTGAAAACTGGGAAGTTTGGTATCAAACTTCTCAGCACAATAAATGCACACTGATGCCAGTGTACATTTTATTGCACAATACACCCCAGAGGGCACCTTAGAGGTGCCCCCTGAAACTTAACCGACTGTCTGTGTAGGCTGACTAGTTCCAGCAGCCTGCCACACCAGAGACATGTTGCTGGCCCCATGGGGAGAGTGCCTTTGTCACTCTGAGGCCAGTAACAAAGCCTGCACTGGGTGGAGATGCTAACACCTCCCCCAGGCAGGAGCTGTAACACCTGGCTCACCCCTTTGTCACAGCCCAGCAGGGCACTCCAGCTTAGTGGAGTTGCCCGCCCCCTCCGGCCACGGCCCCCACTTTTGGCGGCAAGGCTGGAGGGAACAAAGAAAGCAACAAGGAGGAGTCACTGGCCAGTCAGGACAGCCCCTAAGGTGTCCTGAGCTGAGGTGACTCTGACTTTTAGAAATCCTCCATCTTGCAGATGGAGGATTCCCCCAATAGGGTTAGGATTGTGACCCCCTCCCCTTGGGAGGAGGCACAAAGAGGGTGTACCCACCCTCAGGGCTAGTAGCCATTGGCTACTAACCCCCCAGACCTAAACACGCCCTTAAATTTAGTATTTAAGGGCTACCCTGAACCCTAGAAAATTAGATTCCTGCAACTACAAGAAGAAGGACTGCCTAGCTGAAAACCACTGCAGAGGAAGACCAGAAGACGACAACTGCCTTGGCTCCAGAAACTCACCGGCCTGTCTCCTGCCTTCCAAAGATCCTGCTCCAGCGACGCCTTCCAAAGGGACCAGCGACCTCGACATCCTCTGAGGACTGCCCCTGCTTCGAAAAGACAAGAAACTCCCGAGGACAGCGGACCTGCTCCAAGAAAGGCTGCAACTTTGTTTCCAGCAGCTTTGAAAGAACCCTGCAAGCTCCCCGCAAGAAGCGTGAGACTTGCAACACTGCACCCGGCGACCCGACTCGGCTGGTGGAGATCCAACACCTCAGGAGGGACCCCAGGACTACTCTGATACTGTGAGTACCAAAACCTGTCCCCCCTGAGCCCCCACAGCGCCGCCTGCAGAGGGAATCCCGAGGCTTCCCCTGACCGCGACTCTTTGAATCCAAAGTCCCGACGCCTGGGAGAGACCCTGCACCCGCAGCCCCCAGGACCTGAAGGACCGGACTTTCACTGGAGAAGTGACCCCCAGGAGTCCCTCTCCCTTACCCAAGTGGAGGTTTCCCCGAGGAATCCCCCCCTTGCCTGCCTGCAGCGGTGAAGAGATCCCGAGATCTCTCATAGACTAACATTGCGAACCCGACGCCTGTTCCTACACTGCACCCGGCCGCCCCCGCGCTGCTGAGGGTGAAATTTCTGTGTGGGCTTGTGTCCCCCCCGGTGCCCTACAAAACCCCCCTGGTCTGCCCTCCGAAGACGCGGGTACTTACCTGCAAGCAGACCGGAACCGGGGCACCCCCTTCTCTCCATTCTAGCCTATGTGTTTTTGGGCACCACTTTGAACTCTGCACCTGACCGGCCCTGAGCTGCTGGTGTGGTGACTTTGGGGTTGCTCTGAACCCCCAACGGTGGGCTACCTTGGACCAAGAACTGAACCCTGTAAGTGTCTTACTTACCTGGTAAAACTAACAAAAACTTACCTCCCCCAGGAACTGTGAAAATTGCACTAAGTGTCCACTTTTAAAGTAGCTATTTGTGAATAACTTGAAAAGTATACATGCAATTGAAATGATTCAAAGTTCCTAATGTACTTACCTGCAATACCTTTCAAACAAGATATTACATGTTAAATTTGAACCTGTGGTTCTTAAAATAAACTAAGAAAAGATATTTTTCTATAACAAAACCTATTGGCTGGATTTGTCTCTGAGTGTGTGTACCTCATTTATTGTCTATGTGTATGTACAACAAATGCTTAACACTACTCCTTGGATAAGCCTACTGCTCGACCACACTACCACAAAATAGAGCATTAGTATTATCTATTTTTACCACTATTTTACCTCTAAGGGGAACCCTTGGACTCTGTGCATGCTATTCCTTACTTTGAAATAGCACATACAGAGCCAACTTCTTACATTGGTGGATCAGCGGTGGGGTACAAGACTTTGCATTTGCTGGACTACTCAGCCAATACCTGATCACACGACAAATTCCAAAATTGTCATTAGAAATTGATTTTTGCAATTTGAAAAGTTTTCTAAATTCTTAAAAGACCTGCTAGGGCCTTGTGTTAGATCCTGTTTAGCATTTCTTTTAGAGTTTAAAAGTTTGTAAAAGTTTGAATTAGATTCTAGAACCAGTTGTAGATTCTTAAAAAGTATTCCAACTTTTAGAAGCAAAATGTCTAGCACAGATGTGACTGTGGTGGAACTCGACACCACACCTTACCTCCATCTTAAGATGAGGGAGCTAAGGTCACTCTGTAAAATAAAGAAAATAACAATGGGCCCCAAACCTACCAAAATACAGCTCCAGGAGCTTTTGGCAGAGTTTGAAAAGGCCAACCCCTCTGAGGGTGGCAACTCAGAGGAAGAGGATAGTGACCAGGAGGAAAATTCCCCCCTACCAGTCCTATCTAGGGAGAACAGGGTCCCTCAAACCCTGACTCCAAAAATAATAGTCAGAGATGCTGGTTCCCTCACAGGAGAGACCAACACCTCTGAAATCACTGAGGATAACCCCAGTGAAGAGGACATCCAGTTAGCCAGGATGGCCAAAAGATTGGCTTTGGAAAGACAGATCCTAGCCATAGAGAGGGAAAGACAAGAGATGGGCCTAGGACCCATCAATGGTGGCAGCAACATAAATAGGGTCAGAGATTCTCCTGACATGTTGAAAATCCCCAAAGGGATTGTAACTAAATATGAAGATGGTGATGACATCACCAAATGGTTCACAGCTTTTGAGAGGGCTTGTGTAACCAGAAAAGTGAACAGATCTCACTGGGGTGCTCTCCTTTGGGAAATGTTCACAGGAAAGTGTAGGGATAGACTCCTCACACTCTCTGGACAAGATGCAGAATCTTATGACCTCATGAAGGGTACCCTGATTGAGGGCTTTGGATTCTCCACTGAGGAGTATAGGATTAGATTCAGGGGGGCTCAAAAATCCTCGAGCCAGACCTGGGTTGACTTTGTAGACTACTCAGTGAAAACACTAGATGGTTGGATTCAAGGCAGTGGTGTAAGTAATTATGATGGGCTGTACAATTTATTTGTGAAAGAACACCTGTTAAGTAATTGTTTCAATGATAAACTGCATCAGCATCTGGTAGACCTAGGACCAATTTCTCCCCAAGAATTGGGAAAGAAGGCGGACCATTGGGTCAAGACAAGGGTGTCCAAGACTTCAACAGGGGGTGACCAAAAGAAAGGGGTCACAAAGACTCCCCAGGGGAAGGGTGATGAGACAACCAAAACTAAAAATAGTAAAGAGTCTTCTACAGGCCCCCAAAAACCTGCACAGGAGGGTGGGCCCAGAGCCTCTTCACAAAACAATGGGTACAAGGGTAAAAACTTTGATCCCAAAAAGGCCTGGTGTCATAGCTGTAAACAGCATGGACACCAAACTGGAGACAAGGCCTGTCCCAAGAAAGGTTCCACTCCAAACTCCCATCCAGGTAACACTGGTATGGCTAGTCTCCAAGTGGGATCACCAGTGTGCCCAGAGCAAATCAGGGTCCACACTGAAGCTACTCTAGTTTCTGAGGGTGGGGTGGATTTAGCCACACTAGCTGTCTGGCCGCCTAACATGCAAAAATACAGACAGCAACTCTTAATTAATGGGACTAGAATAGAGGGCCTGAGGGATACAGGTGCCAGTGTCACCATGGTGACAGAGAAACTGGTTTCCCCTGGCCAATACCTGACTGGAAAAACTTACACAGTCACCAACGCTGACAATCAGAGAAAAGTACATCCCATGGCAATGGTTACTTTAGAATGGGGAGGGGTCAATGGCCTGAAGCAGGTGGTGGTCTCCTCAAATATCCCAGTGGACTGTCTGCTTGGAAATGACCTGGAGTCCTCAGCATGGGCTGAGGTAGAACTAAAAACCCATGCAGCAATGCTGGGTATCCCTGAACTGGTGTGTGTGAAAACAAGAGCACAGTGCAAGGCACAGGGTGAACAAGTAGAGCTGGAGTTTGGAAGAATGGCCCAGCCTACCAAGAGAACAGGAAAGTCAGTTGGGAAACCAACTGCAACACAGCAAAAGAAAGGGAACCTCTCTTCTCAGGAAGAAGTTCTGCCCTCTGAGGGAACTGAGCCTTTGGAGCTTGAACCTTATCAGGTTGAGCTCTTAGGCCCAGGGGGACCCTCAAGGGAGGAGCTGTGTAAGGGACAAGAAACCTGTCCCTCTCTTGAAGGCCTTAGGCAGCAAGCTGCTGAAGAGTCCAAGGGCAAGAAAAATGGAACACATAGGGTCTATTGGGAAGATGGACTCCTGTACACTGAGGCCAGAGACCCCAAACCTGGTGCCACTAGGAGAGTGGTAGTGCCTCAGCTGTTCAGAGAGTTCATCCTAACATTGGCCCATGACATTCCCCTTGCTGGACATTTGGGACAAACCAAGACGTGGGAGAGGCTAGTCAACCACTTCTACTGGCCCAATATGTCCAACATGGTTAAGGAGTTTTGCCTCTCCTGCCCCACCTGTCAAGCCAGTGGTAAGACAGGTGGGCATCCAAAGGCCCCCCTCATTCCACTTCCAGTGGTGGGGGTTCCCTTTGAAAGAGTGGGTGTGGACATAGTTGGTCCACTAGAACCTCCCACAGCCTCAGGAAATATGTATATCCTGGTAGTAGTGGATCATGCTACCAGGTATCCTGAAGCTATTCCCCTTAGGTCGACTACTGCCCCTGCAGTAGCCAAGGCCCTCATTGGTATCTTTACCAGAGTGGGTTTTCCTAAGGAGGTGGTGTCTGACAGAGGTACCAACTTCATGTCAGCATACCTGAAACATATGTGGAATGAGTGTGGAGTGACTTATAAATTCACTACACCTTACCATCCACAAACTAATGGCTTAGTTGAGAGATTCAACAAGACATTAAAGGGCATGATCATGGGGCTCCCAGAAAAACTCAAAAGGAGATGGGATGTCCTCCTGCCATGTCTGCTTTTCGCTTACAGGGAGGTACCACAGAAGGGAGTAGGGTTCTCACCCTTTGAACTTCTGTTTGGTCATCCTGTAAGGGGACCACTTGCCCTTGTTAAAGAAGGCTGGGAGAGACCTCTCCATGAGCCTAAACAGGACATAGTGGACTATGTACTTGGCCTTCGCTCTAGAATGGCAGAGTACATGGAAAAGGCAACCAAAAACCTTGAGGCCAGCCAACAGCTCCAGAAGTTTTGGTATGACCAAAAGGCTGCACTGGTTGAGTTCCAACCAGGGCAGAAAGTCTGGGTTCTGGAGCCTGTGGCTCCCAGGGCACTCCAGGACAAATGGAGTGGCCCTTACCCAGTGCTAGAAAGGAAGAGTCAGGTCACCTACCTGGTGGACCTGGGCACAAGCAGGAGCCCCAAGAGGGTGATCCATGTGAACCGCCTTAAGCTCTTCCATGACAGGGCTGATGTAAATCTGTTGATGGTAACAGATGAGGATCAGGAGGCAGAGAGTGAACCTCTCCCTGATCTTCTGTCATCAGACCCAAAAGATGGCACAGTAGATGGAGTGATCTACTCAGACACCCTCTCTGGCCAACAGCAAGCTGATTGTAGGAGAGTCCTACAACAGTTTCCTGAACTCTTCTCCTTAACCCCTGGTCAGACACACCTGTGTACCCATGATGTGGACACAGGAGACAGCATGCCTGTCAAAAACAAAATCTTTAGACAGTCTGACCATGTTAAGGAAAGCATCAAGGTGGAAGTCCACAAGATGCTGGAATTGGGAGTAATTGAGCGCTCTGACAGCCCCTGGGCTAGCCCAGTGGTTTTAGTCCACAAACCTCACACCAAAGATGGAAAGAAAGAGATGAGGTTTTGTGTGGACTACAGAGGGCTCAATTCTGTCACCAAGACAGATGCTCATCCAATTCCTAGAGCTGATGAGCTCATAGACAAATTAGGTGCTGCCAAATTCTTAAGTACCTTTGACTTGACAGCAGGGTACTGGCAAATAAAAATGGCACCTGGAGCAAAAGAGAAAACAGCATTCTCCACACCTGATGGGCATTATCAGTTTACTGTTATGCCCTTTGGTTTAAAGAATGCCCCTGCCACCTTCCAAAGGTTGGTGAATCAAGTCCTTGCTGGCTTGGAGTCCTTTAGCACAGCTTATCTTGATGATATTGCTGTCTTTAGCTCCACCTGGCAGGATCACCTGGTCCACCTGAAGAAGGTTTTGAAGGCTCTGCAATCTGCAGGCCTCTCTATCAAGGCATCCAAATGCCAGATAGGGCAGGGAACTGTGGTTTACTTGGGCCACCTTGTAGGTGGAGGCCAAGTTCAGCCACTCCAACCCAAGATCCAGACTATTCTGGACTGGGTAGCTCCAAAAACCCAGACTCAAGTCAGGGCATTCCTTGGCTTGACTGGGTATTACAGGAGGTTTGTGAAGGGATATGGATCCATTGTGACAGCCCTCACTGAACTCACCTCCAAGAAAATGCCCAAGAAAGTGAACTGGACTGTGGAATGCCAACAGGCCTTTGACACCCTGAAACAAGCAATGTGCTCAGCACCAGTTCTAAAGGCTCCAGATTATTCTAAGCAGTTCATTGTGCAGACTGATGCCTCTGAACATGGGATAGGGGCAGTTTTGTCCCAAACAAATGATGATGGCCTTGACCAGCCTGTTGCTTTCATTAGCAGGAGGTTACTCCCCAGGGAGCAGCGTTGGAGTGCCATTGAGAGGGAGGCCTTTGCTGTGGTTTGGTCCCTGAAGAAGCTGAGACCATACCTCTTTGGGACTCACTTCCTAGTTCAAACTGACCACAGACCTCTCAAATGGCTGATGCAAATGAAAGGTGAAAATCCTAAACTGTTGAGGTGGTCCATCTCCCTACAGGGAATGGACTTTATAGTGGAACACAGACCTGGGACTGCCCATGCCAATGCAGATGGCCTTTCCAGGTTCTTCCACTTAGAAAATGAAGACTCTCTTGGGAAAGGTTAGTCTCATCCTCTTTCGTTTGGGGGGGGGGTTGTGTAAGGAAATGCCTCCTTGGCATGGTTGCCCCCTGACTTTTTGCCTTTGCTGATGCTATGTTTACAATTGAAAGTGTGCTGAGGCCTGCTAACCAGGCCCCAGCACCAGTGTTCTTTCCCTAAACCTGTACTTTTGTATCCACAATTGGCAGACCCTGGCATCCAGATAAGTCCCTTGTAACTGGTACTTCTAGTACCAAGGGCCCTGATGCCAAGGAAGGTCTCTAAGGGCTGCAGCATGTCTTATGCCACCCTGGAGACCTCTCACTCAGCACAGACACACTGCTTGCCAGCTTGTGTGTGCTAGTGAGGACAAAACGAGTAAGTCGACATGGCACTCCCCTCAGGGTGCCATGCCAGCCTCTCACTGCCTATGCAGTATAGGTAAGACACCCCTCTAGCAGGCCTTACAGCCCTAAGGCAGGGTGCACTATACCATAGGTGAGGGTACCAGTGCATGAGCATGGTACCCCTACCGTGTCTAAACAAAACCTTAGACATTGTAAGTGCAGGGTAGCCATAAGAGTATATGGTCTGGGAGTCTGTCAAACACGAACTCCACAGCACCATAATGGCTACACTGAAAACTGGGAAGTTTGGTATCAAACTTCTCAGCACAATAAATGCACATTGATGCCAGTGTACATTTTATTGCAAAATACACCCCAGAGGGCACCTTAGAGGTGCCCCCTGAAACTTAACCGACTGTCTGTGTAGGCTGACTAGTTCCAGCAGCCTGCCACACCAGAGACATGTTGCTGGCCCCATGGGGAGAGTGCCTTTGTCACTCTGAGGCCAGTAACAAAGCCTGCACTGGGTGGAGATGCTAACACCTCCCCCAGGCAGGAGCTGTAACACCTGGCGGTGAGCCTCAAAGGCTCACCCCTTTGTCACAGCCCAGCAGGGCACTCCAGCTTAGTGGAGTTGCCCGCCCCCTCCGGCCACGGCCCCCACTTTTGGCGGCAAGGCTGGAGGGAACAAAGAAAGCAACAAGGAGGAGTCACTGGCCAGTCAGGACAGCCCCTAAGGTGTCCTGAGCTGAGGTGACTCTGACTTTTAGAAATCCTCCATCTTGCAGATGGAGGATTCCCCCAATAGGGTTAGGATTGTGACCCCCTCCCCTTGGGAGGAGGCACAAAGAGGGTGTACCCACCCTCAGGGCTAGTAGCCATTGGCTACTAACCCCCCAGACCTAAACACGCCCTTAAATTTAGTATTTAAGGGCTACCCTGAACCCTAGAAAATTAGATTCCTGCAACTACAAGAAGAAGGACTGCCTAGCTGAAAACCACTGCAGAGGAAGACGAGAAGACAACAACTGCCTTGGCTCCAGAAACTCACCGGCCTGTCTCCTGCCTTCCAAAGATCCTGCTCCAGCGACGCCTTCCAAAGGGACCAACGACCTCGACATCCTCTGAGGACTGCCCCTGCTTCGAAAAGACAAGAAACTCCCGAGGACAGCGGACCTGCTCCAAGAAAGGCTGCAACTTTCTTTCCAGCAGCTTTGAAAGAACCCTGCAAGCTCCCCGCAAGAAGCGTGAGACTTGCAACACTGCACCCGGCGACCCCGACTCGGCTGGTGGAGATCCAACACCTCAGGAGGGACCCCAGGACTACTCTGATACTGTGAGTACCAAAACCTGTCCCCCCTGAGCCCCCACAGCGCCGCCTGCAGAGGGAATCCCGAGGCTTTCCCCTGACCGCGACTCTTTGAATCCAAAGTCCCGACGCCTGGGAGAGACCCTGCACCCGCAGCCCCCAGGACCTGAAGGACCGGACTTTCACTGGAGAAGTGACCCCCAGGAGTCCCTCTCCCTTACCCAAGTGGAGGTTTCCCCGAGGAATCCCCCCCTTGCCTGCCTGCAGCGCTGAAGAGATCCCGAGATCTCTCAGACTAACATTGCGAACCCGACGCCTGTTCCTACACTGCACCCGGCCGCCCCCGCGCTGCTGAGGGTGAAATTTCTGTGTGGGCTTGTGTCCCCCCCGGTGCCCTACAAAACCCCCCTGGTCTGCCCTCCGAAGACGCGGGTACTTACCTGCAAGCAGACCGGAACCGGGGCACCCCCTTCTCTCCATTCTAGCCTATGTGTTTTTGGGCACCACTTTGAACTCTGCACCTGACCGGCCCTGAGCTGCTGGTGTGGTGACTTTGGGGTTGCTCTGAACCCCCAACGGTGGGCTACCTTGGACCAAGAACTGAACCCTGTAAGTGTCTTACTTACCTGGTAAAACTAACAAAAACTTACCTCCCCCAGGAACTGTGAAAATTGCACTAAGTGTCCACTTTTAAAGTAGCTATTTGACAATAACTTGAAAAGTATACATGCAATTGAAATGATTCAAAGTTCCTAATGTACTTACCTGCATTACCTTTCAAACAAGATATTACATGTTAAATTTGAACCTGTGGTTCTTAAAATAAACTAAGAAAAGATATTTTTCTATAACAAAACCTATTGGCTGGATTTGTCTCTGAGTGTGTGTACCTCATTTATTGTCTATGTGTATGTACAACAAATGCTTAACACTACTCCTTGGATAAGCCTACTGCTCGACCACACTACCACAAAATAGAGCATTAGTATTATCTATTTTTACCACTATTTTACCTCTAAGGGGAACCCTTGGACTCTGTGCATGCTATTCCTTACTTTGAAATAGCACATACAGAGCCAACTTCTTACACATAGGTTTGGGGTCCATTCGTGGTTTGCATTCCACTTTTGGAGTATATGGTTTGTGTTGCCCCTATCCCTATGTTTCCCCATTGCATCCTATTGTAACTATACATTGTTTGCACTGTTTTCTAAGACTATACTGCATATTTTTGCTATTGTGTATATATCTTGTGTATATTTCCTATCCTCTCACTGAGGGTACCCTCTTCCAATCTAGGGTACCTGTGGAACAAGGGGACCAAGTCCAAAAGTCACAAGCAAGTCGGAGATGGGCAGATGCCCAGGAAATGCCAGCTGCGGGTGCAAAGAAGCTTCTACTGGACAGAAGAAGCTGAGGTTTCTGCAGGAACGAAAAGGGCTAGAGACTTCCCCTTTGGTGGACGGATCCCTCTCGCCTTGGAGAGTCGTGCAGAAGTGTTTTCCCGCCGAAAGGACGCCAACAAGCCTTGCTAGTCGCAAATCGTGCGTTTGGCGTTTTTGGACGCTACTGGGGCCCAGGAGGGACCAGGAGGTCGCAAATTGGACCTGAAGAGAGAGGGGACGTCGAGCAAGACAAAGAGCCCTCACTGAAGCAGGTAGCACCCGGAGAAGTGCCAGAAACAGGCACTACGAGGATGCGTGAAACGGTGCTCGCCGAAGTTGCACAAAGGAGTCCCACGTCGCCGGAGACCAACTTAGAAAGTCGTGCAATGCAGGTTAGAGTGCCGTGGACCCAGGCTTGGCTGTGCACAAAGGATTTCCGCCGGAAGTGCACAGGGGCCGGAGTAGCTGCAAAGTCGCGGTTCCCAGCAATGCAGCCCAGCGAGGTGAGGCAAGGACTTACCTCCACCAAACTTGGACTGAAGAGTCACTGGACTGTGGGGGTCACTTGGACAGAGTCGCTGGATTCGAGGGACCTCGCTCGTCGTGCTGAGAGGAGACCCAAGGGACCGGTAATGCAGCTTTTTGGTGCCTGCGGTTGCAGGGGGAAGATTCCGTCGACCCACGGGAGATTTCTTCGGAGCTTCTGGTGCAGAGAGGAGGCAGGCTACCCCCACAGCATGCACAAGCAGGAAAACAGTCGAGAAGGCGGCAGGATCCGCGTTACAGAGTTGCAGTAGTCGTCTTTGCTACTATGTTGCAGGTTTGCAGGCTTCCAGCGCGGTCAGCAGTCGATTCCTTATCAGAAGGTGAAGTGAGAGATGCAGAGGAACTCGGATGAGCTCTTGCATTCGTTATCTGAAGTTTCCCCAGAGACAGAGACCCTAAATAGCCAGAAAAGAGGGTTTGGCTACCTAGGAGAGAGGATAGGCTACTAACACCTGAAGGAGCCTATCACAAGGAGTCTCTGACGTCACCTGGTGGCACTGGCCACTCAGAGCAGTCCAGTGTGCCAGCAGCACCTCTGTTTCCAAGATGGCAGAGGTCTGGAGCACACTGGAGGAGCTCTGGACACCTCCCAGGGGAGGTGCAGGTCAGGGGAGTGGTCACTCCCCTTTCCTTTGTCCAGTTTCGCGCCAGAGCAGGGCTAAGGGGTCCCCTGAACCGGTGTAGACTGGCTTATGCAGAATTGGGCACATCTGTGCCCAACAAAGCATTTCCAGAGGCTGGGGGAGGCTACTCCTCCCCTGCCTTCACACCATTTTCCAAAGGGAGAGGGTGTCACACCCTCTCTCAGAGGACGTTCTTTGTTCTGCCATCCTGGGCCAGGCCTGGCTGGACCCCAGGAGGGCAGATGCCTGTCTGAGGGGTTGGCAGCAGCAGCAGCTGCAGTGAAACCCCAGGAAGGGCAGTTTGGCAGTACCAGGGTCTGTGCTACAGACCACTGGGACCATGGGATTGTGCCAACTATGCCATGATGGCATAGAGGGGGCAATTCCATGATCATAGACATGTTACATGGCCATATTCGGAGTTACCATTGTGAAGCTACATATAGGTAGTGACCTATATGTAGTGCACGCGTGTAATGGTGTCCCCGCACTCACAAAGTTCAGGGAATTGGCTCTGAACAATGTGGGGGCACCTTGGCTAGTGCCAGGGTGCCCACACACTAAGTAACTTTGCACCTAACCTTTACCAGGTAAAGGTTAGACATATAGGTGACTTATAAGTTACTTAAGTGCAGTGTAAAATGGCTGTGAAATAATGTGGACGTTATTTCACTCAGGCTGCAGTGGCAGGCCTGTGTAAGAATTGTCAGAGCTCCCTATGGGTGGCAAAAGAAATGCTGCAGCCCATAGGGATCTCCTGGAACCCCAATACCCTGGGTACCTCAGTACCATATACTAGGGAATTATAAGGGTGTTCCAGTAAGCCAATGTAAATTGGTAAAAATGGTCACTAGCCTGTTAGTGACAATTTGAATGAAATGAGAGAGCATAACCACTGAGGTTCTGGTTAGCAGAGCCTCAGTGAGACAGTTAGGCACCACACAGGGAACACATACATATAGGCCACAAACTTATGAGCACTGGGGTCCTCACTAGCAGGGTCCCAGTGACACATAACAAACATACTGAAAATATAGGGTTTTCACTATGAGCAGTGGGCCCTGGCTGGCAGGATCCCAGTGAGACAGTGAAAACACCCTGACATACACTCACAAACAGGCCAAAAGTGGGGGTAACAAGGCTAGAAAGAGGCTACTTTCTCACAGTAACAGACTGTCCAGCTTACTGGAGGACACAGAGCAGCATAGCTCTCCATGGAGTAACAGACTGTCCAGCTCACTAGAGGACACAGAGCAGCACGGCTCTCCATGGAGTAACAGACTGTCCAGCTCACTAGAGGACACAGAGCAGCAAGGCTCTCCATGGAGTAACAGACTGTCCACTTCACTAGAGGACACAGAGCAGCATAGCTCTCCATGGAGTAACAGACTGTCCAGCTCACTAGAGGACACAGAGCAGCAAGGCTCTCCATGGAGTAACAGACTGTCCAGTTCACTGGAGGACACACAGAGCAGCAAGGCTCTCCATGGAGTAACAGACTGTCCACTTCACTAGAGGACACAGAGCAGCATAGCTCTCCATGGAGTAACAGACTGTCCAGCTCACTAGAGGACACAGAGCAGCATTGCTCCCCATGGAGTAACAGACTGTCCAGTTCACGACAGGAAGCACAGAGCAGCACGGCTCTCCATGGAGTAACAGACTGTCCAGCTCACTAGAGGACACAGAGCAGCATTGCTCTCCATGGAGTAACAGACTGTCCAGCTCACTAGAAGTACAGAGCAGCATTGCTCTCCATGGAGTAACAGACTGTCCAGCTCACTAGAGGACTCAGAGCAGCATTGCTCTCCATGGAGTAACAGACTGTCCAGCTCACTAGAGGACACAGAGCAGCATTGCTCTCCATGGAGTAACAGATTGTCCACTTCACTAGAGGACTCAGAGCAGCATTGCTCTCCATGGAGTAACAGACTGTCCAGTTCACTAGAGGACACAGAGCAGCATGGCTCCCCATGGAGTAACAGACTGTCCAGCTCACTAGAGGACTCAGAGCAGCACAGCTCTCCATGGAGTAACAGACTGTCCAGCTCACTAGAGGACTCAGAGCAGCATTGCTCTCCATGGAGTAACAGACTGTCTAGTTCACTAGAGGACACAGAGCAGCATGGCTCTCCATGGAGTAACAGACTGTCCACTTCACTAGAGGACTCAGAGCAGCAGGGCTCCCCACGGAGTAACAGACTGTCCAGTTCACTAGAGGACTCAGAGCAGCATGGCTCTCCATGGAGTAACAGACTGTCCAGCTCACTAGAGGACTCAGAGCAGCATTGCTCTCCATGGAGTAACAGACTGTCCTGCTTACTGGAGGACACTCAGAGGAGCATGGCTCTCCATGGAGTAACAGACTGTCCAGCTTACTGGAGGACACTCAGAGGAGCATGGCTCTCCATACAGAGTTCTCTGTCCCAACACAGGGTACAACACATCATTCCAGCAGGAGGCGAGGTCCAAAAAAGGTAATTTCTTTCCTCTATTTGAGATGCTACAATTGTGAAAGATACCTGGAGGTGCTCATGGTCTCCAGGAGGAGGCGCTGCAGGGCTGCCACTGTCCTTGAGTCTTCGGTCACCCCATCCCGCTCTCGTCCCAGCAGATGGACGTTTCTCAGCAGCAGCAGGCACGGCCGGTACAGGGTGGCATGAGAGAAGGCAGCCTGCAGCCTGGCCTCAGCAGCTCCGCTGGTGTCCCTGCACAAGGTCACACTGTCCACCTACAGGGAAGAGGGATATGGGACAGTGAGGCAGATGAATGGGACAGTGAGGTAGAGCGATGGAGGAAAGAGAGGCAGGGGCATGCTACAGAGAGGGGCAGAGGCATGTGGCAGAGAGAGGCCGAGCCATGGGACAGAGAGAGGCAGAGCCATGGAGGAGAGAGAGGCAGAGCCATGGAGGACAGAGAGGCCGAGGCGTGGGACAGAGAGAGGCCGAGGCGTGGGACAGAGAGAGGCCGAGGCGTGGGACAGAGAGAGGCCGAGGCGTGGGACAGAGAGAGGCCGAGGCGTGGGACAGAGAGAGGCCGAGGCGTGGGACAGAGAGAGGCAGAGGCGTGGGACTGAGAGAGGCAGAGGCGTGGGACAGAGAGAGGCCGAGGCGTGGGACAGAGAGAGGCCGAGGCGTGGGACAGAGAGAGGCCGAGGCGTGGGACAGAGAGAGGCCGAGGCGTGGGACAGAGAGAGGCCGAGGCGTGGGACAGAGAGAGGCCGAGGCGTGGGACAGAGAGAGGCAGAGGCGTGGGACTGAGAGAGGCAGAGGCGTGGGACAGAGAGAGGCCGAGGCGTGGGACAGAGAGAGGCCGAGGCGTGGGACAGAGAGAGGCCGAGGCGTGGGACAGAGAGAGGCCGAGGCGTGGGACAGAGAGAGGCCGAGGCGTGGGACAGAGAGAGGCAGAGGCGTGGGACTGAGAGAGGCAGAGGCGTGGGACAGAGAGAGGCCGAGGCGTGGGACAGAGAGAGGCCGAGGCGTGGGACAGAGAGAGGCCGAGGCGTGGGACAGAGAGAGGCCGAGGCGTGGGACAGAGAGAGGCCGAGGCGTGGGACAGAGAGAGGCAGAGGCGTGGGACTGAGAGAGGCAGAGGCGTGGGACAGAGAGAGGCAGAGGCGTGGGACAGAGAGAGGCCGAGGCGTGGGACAGAGAGAGGTCGAGCCATGGAGGAGAGAGAGGCAGAGCCATGGAGGACAGAGAGGCCGAGGCGTGGGACAGAGAGAGGCCGAGGCGTGGGACAGAGAGAGGCCGAGGCGTGGGACAGAGAGAGGCCGAGGCGTGGGACAGAGAGAGGCAGAGGCGTGGGACAGAGAGAGGCAGAGGCGTGGGACAGAGAGAGGCAGAGGCATGAGACAGAGAGAGAGGCCGAGGCATGGGACAGAGAGAGAGGCCGAGGCATGGGACAGAGAGAGAGGCCGAGGCATGGGACAGAGAGAGGCAGAGGCATGGGACAGAGAGAGGCAGAGGCATGGGACAGAGAGAGGCAGAGGCAAGGGACAGAGAGAGGCAGAGCCATGGGACAGAGAGAGGCAGAGCCATGGGACAGAGAGAGGCCAAGGCATGGGACAGAGAGAGGCCGAGGCATGGGACAGAGAGGGGCCGAGGCATGGGACAGAGAGGGGCCGAGGCATGGGACAGAGAGGGGCCGAGGCATGGGACAGAGTGAGACAGAGAGGGGTCGAGGCAAGGGACAGAGAGAGGCAGAGCCATGGGACAGAGAGAGGCAGAGCCATGGGACAGAGAGAGGCCAAGGCATGGGACAGAGAGAGGCCGAGGCATGGGACAGAGAGGGGCCCAGGAATGGGACAGAGAGGGGCCGAGGCATGGGACAGAGAGGGGCCGAGGCATGGGACAGAGTGAGACAGAGAGGGGTCGAGGCATGGAACAGAGTGAGGCAGAGGCATGGGACAGAGAGAGGCTGAGGCATGGGACAGCGAGAGGCCGAGGCATGGGACAGCGAGAGGCCGAGGCATGGGACAGCGAGAGGCCGAGGCATGGGACAGCGAGAGGCCGAGGCATGGGGCAGAGAGAGGCCGAGGCATGGGGCAGAGAGAGGCCGAGGCATGGGGCAGAGAGAGGCCGAGGCATGGGGCCGAAAGAGGCCGAGGCATGGGGCCGAGAGAGGCCGAGGCATGGGACAGAGAGGGGCCGAGGCATGGGACAGAGAGAGGCCGAGGCATGGGACAGAGAGAGGCAAAGGCTTGGGACAGTGAGAGGCCGAGGCATGCGACAGAGGGAGGCCGAGGCATGCGACAGAGGGAGGCCGAGGCATGCGACAGAGGGAGGCCGAGGCATGCGACAGAGGGAGGCCGAGGCATGCGACAGAGGGAGGCCGAGGCATGCGACAGAGGGAGGCCGAGGCATGGGACAGAGAGAGGCCGAGGCATGGGACAGAGAGAGGCCGAGGCATGGGACAGAGAGAGGCAGAGGCATGGGACAGAGAGAGGCAGAGGCATGGGACAGAGAGAGGCAGAGGCATGGGACAGAGAGAGGCCGAGGCATGGGACAGAGAGGGGCCGAGGCATGGGACAGAGAGGGGCCGAGGCATGGGACAGAGAGAGGCCGAGGCATGGGACAGAGAGAGGCCGAGGCATGGGACAGAGAGAGGCCGAGGCATGGGACAGAGAGGGGCCGAGGCATGGGACAGAGAGAGAGGCCGAGGCATGGGACAGAGAGAGGCCGAGGCATGGGACAGAGAGAGGCCGAGGCATGGGACAGAGAGAGGCCGAGGCATGGGACAGAGAGAGGCCGAGGCATGGGACAGAGAGAGGCCGAGGCATGGGACAGAGAGAGGCAGAGGCATGGAACAGAGAGAGGCAGAGGCATGGGACAGAGAGGGGCCGAGGCATGGGACAGAGAGGGGCCGAGGCATGGGACAGAGAGGGGCCGAGGCATGGGACAGAGAGGGGCCGAGGCATGGGACAGAGAGGGGCCGAGGCATGGGACAGAGAGGGGCCGAGGCATGGGACAGAGAGGGGCCGAGGCATGGGACAGAGTGAGACAGAGAGGGGCCGAGGCATGGGACAGAGTGAGACAGAGAGGGGCCGAGGCATGGGACAGAGTGAGACAGAGGCATGGGACAGAGAGAGGCAGAGTCATGGGACAGAGAGAGGGCGAGGCATGGGACAGAGAGAGAGGCCGAGGCATGGGACAGAGAGAGAGGCCGAGGCATGGGACAGAGAGAGAGGCCGAGGCATGGGACAGAGAGAGGCCGAGGCATGGGACAGAGAGAGGCCGAGGCATGGGACAGAGAGAGGCCGAGGCATGGGACAGAGAGAGGCCAAGGCATGGGACAGTGAGGCAAAGGCTTGGGACAGTGAGGCAGAGGCATGGGACAGTGAGGCAGAGGCATGGGACAGTGAGGTAGAGGCATGGAGGGGAGGGAGGACAAGGCATGGGACAGTGAGGCAGAGCCATGGAGGGGACGGAGGACTCAGCACAGCAGACAGAAGAGCAGGCAGAAAACAGAGTGTGAGCAGCTCTGACTGCTGATGTCCACCAACCACTGGGAGCTGCTGCCACCTTGTGGCCGGATGTGGAATGGGCTCCTAATCCCTGTCTTGTGCAGGTTACATTGGTGGGGATCTATTGAGGGCAGGTCGGGGCCTCCTCAGGGATTCTTTGGCACAGGCTTTGTTTTTAAACCTCAAGAAACCTGCAAACCTACCTCAGACCAGGTGCGCTCGGCCTTCATCGCGGTGACAAGAGAATCCACCCGAGGATGTCTGGCACAAGGCCACGTTAAATGATGAATTACAGTGTTTTTTGTTTTAAAACTGTAGTTTTTCTAATATCAGAAGACCTGCGTACAACTCTACGTTAACCTTTGTTTTTAGTTTTAATATTCACACACACATTCACACACACACAGACACACACATTCACACAGACACACACACAGACACACACACAGACACACACACACAGACACACACAGACAGACACACACAGACAGACACACACATTCACACACACACAGACAGACACACATTCACACACACACAGACACACACAGACACAGACACAGACACACACACACACACACAGACACACACACAGACACACACACAGACACACACACAGACACACACACAGACACAGTGGCAGCTGCACTTGTCATTCAATAGGCCTTGTTGATCTGCCTGTAGCCCAACTCCATGGGGACTTCGGCGACCTCCGGATGTGCTCAGCTAGCGCCCAACATGTCCTCTTCCATGCGCTTCATGCAGGAGGGAGCAGGTTAATGGTTAAAAACTGGTATTTCCATTGTAGCTCCCACATGAAGCTTTACTCGCGCCAACAGCTAAAGGAACAGATTTGCGCCAACGTTGGCTTCAAATGAAAATGTTCCTCAGAAACCGAGACATAAGCGTTTTAGAAAGCTGCAGAGACGGCCTGAACATTTGTGACATTTGAAATCGAGGCTTTGAAAATTGCGAAACCTCAGCAACATGTATGTTTTAAAAAATGTGACGAGGTGGAGAAGGGCCGTGCAGAAGTGTTTTTGCCATCTGGAAATGAGTGTGCTGGCCACAAAGTGTACATCACGTTTCACAGTCCTGGGTCAGAGGCTGGGCAGAAGCTTGTGAGATGTCCTGAGGCCCCACCGTGCATGGAGTCCTCCAGGCGGATGTTCTTTAGGGGAGGAGCTGCTCCTGGGTCTCAGAAGCACCCAGGGGGTGGAGACCAGGGGAGTGGCCGGGACAAGAAGGACCAAGCAATGCTCTCCGAGCCCTGGCTCTGGAGGTCTCTGACAGGCACGAGGGCTCCTGGAGGTGGAGACCAGGGGAGTGGCTGGGACAAGAAGGACCAAGCAATGCACTCCGAGCCCTGGAGGTCTCTGACAGGTACAAGGGCTCCTGAAGGTGGAGGCCACGGCTAGAGGAGGCCACGGCTAGAGGAGGCCACGGCTAGAGGAGGCCACGGCTAGAGGAGGCCACGGCTGGTGGAGGTCACGGCGGCTACCTCCCATGGTAGGGCAGCCCAGGAGGGGACGGGCTGTGAACTCTGGATGAGCTGAAGCTGGCGGATTAACTGAGAGGAAAGAAGCCAACGATAGAGTGAACAGGACACCTGGGCGGGACGCGACCAGAGAAGGAATAAGCAGATATGAATATACGCAGGATGGAAAGAGGGAGGCTTTTTACACCCTTAAGATAGATGATTCCCTGACATTTGAGGGGTGAGTAAAAGCTCCAAGTTAACGGTGAAACCTAAGCCAATGACCCCATGTTGGGAGCCACAACACATTCCAACCCGCAGGCCCATCATTAGGACTAATGAAGTCTTAACTTGACTGGTCCTGCCATCTGCATTCCTGTTCAAGGACATGTTGCACACATCACCATAGAGCCTTTGAAAGGTTAGGAGGGCAGCGGAACAATGTCACAGCTTCCACGAGGAACCATGACTGCAGCTCCGGGTTCAACGCCAACACCAATTGCCATGTGAGATCTTCGCGCTCAAAGAGAAGAACAAAACCAAAAGGGGCCACTGCCCGGCTGAAGATGGCTTAACTGAAGTGACATCACGGGATCAACCCTAAACCCTTGCAGGGATGGAGAGACTCGTGACATCATGGGATGAACCCTAACCCTAGCAGGGATAGAGAGACTTCTGACATCACAAGATCAACCTTAAGTCCCAGCAGAGATGGAGAGGAGAGACTCGCAACATCACAAGATGAACCCTAAACCCTACAAGGGATGGAGAGGAGAGACTCGTGACATCACAAGATCAACCCTTAACCCTAGCAGGGACAGTGAGGACAGACTTGTGACAATCCAACCCTAAACCCTAGCAGAGATGGACAGGAGAGACTTGCGACATCACAGGATGAACCCTTGACCCTAGCAGTGACAGAGGACAGACTTGTGACAATCCAAGATCAACCCTAAACCCTAGCAGAGATGGAGAGGCTCGTAACATCACAGGATCAACCCTAAACCCCAGCAGGGATGGAGAGGACAGATATGTGACAATCCAAGATCATCCCTAAACCCTAACAGGGATGCAGAGGAGAGACTCGTGACATCACAAGATCAACCCTAAACCCTAGCAGGGATGGAGAGACTCATGACATCACAGGATCAACCCTAAAAGGGATGGATAGACTCGTGACATCACAGGATCAACCCAAAACCCTAGCAGGGACAGTGAGGAGAGACTTGTGACATCACAAGATCAACCCTAAACCCCAGCAGAGATGGAGAGGAGAGACTCGTGACATCACAGGATGAACCCTAAACCCTTGCAGGGATGGAGAGACTTGTGACATCACAGGATCAACCCTAAACCCTAGCAGGGATGGAGTGGAGAGGCTCGTGACATCACAGGATCAACCCTAAACCCCAGCAGGGATGGAGAGGACAGATTTGTGACAATCCAAGATCAACCCTAAACCCTAACAGGGATGCAGAGGAGAGACTCTTGACATCACAGGATCAACCCTAAACCCTAGCAGGGATGGAGAGACTCATGACATCACAGGATCAACCCGAAAAGGGATGGATAGACTCGTGACATCACAGGATCAACCCTAAACCCCAGCAGGGACAGTGAGGAGAGACTCGTGACATCACAGGATCAACCCTAAACCCTAGCAGGGATGGAGAGACTTGTGACATCACAGGATCAACCCTAAACCCTAGCAGGGATGGAGAGACTTGTGACATCACAGGATCAACCCTAAACCCTAGCAGGGACAGTGAGGAGAGACTTGTGACATCACAAGATCAACCCTAAACCCCAGCAGAGATGGAGAGGCTTGTGACATCACAGGATCAACCCTAAACCCCAGCAGGGATGGAGAGGACAGATTTGTGACAATCCAAGATCAACCCTAAACCCTAACAGGGATGCAGAGGAGAGACTCTTGACATCACAGGATCAACCCTAAACCCTAGCAGGGATGGAGAGACTCATGACATCACAGGATCAACCCTAAAAGGGATGGATAGACTCGTGACATCACAGGATCAACCCAAAACCCTAGCAGGGACAGTGAGGAGAGACTTGTGACATCAGAAGATCAACCCTAAACCCCAGCAGAGATGGAGAGGAGAGACTTGTGACATCACAGGATCAACCCTAAACCCTAGCAGGGATGGAGAGACTCATGACATCACAGGATCAACCCTAAAAGGGATGGATAGACTCGTGACATCACAGGATCAACCCTAAACCCTAGCAGGGACAGTGAGGAGAGACTCGTGACATCACAGGATCAACCCTAAACCCTAGCAGGGATGGAGAGACTCATGACATCACAGGATCAACCCTAAAAGGGATGGATAGACTTGTGACATCACAGGATCAACCCTAAACCCTAGCAGGGACAGTGAGGAGAGACTTGTGACATCACAAGATCAACCCTAAACCCCAGCAGAGATGGAGAGGAGAGACTTCGGACATCACAGGATGAACCCTAAACCCTTGCAGGGATGGAGAGACTCGTGACATCACAGGATCAACCCTTAACCCTTTCAGGGACAGAGAGGAGAGATTCGTGACATCACAGGATCAACCCTAAACACCAGCAGGCATGGAGAGGAGAGACTTGTGACATCACAGGATGAACCCTTAACCCTAGCAGGGACAGAGAGGACAGACTTGTGACAATCCAAGATCAACCCTAAACCCTAGCAGGGATGCAGAGGAGAGACTCATGACATCACAGGATCAACCCTAAACCCTAGCAGGGATGGAGAGACTTCGGACATCACAAGATCAACCCTAAACACCAGCAGGGATGCAGAGAAGAGACTCACGAGTCATTCAAGTCTCAGAAAGCAGCAAGGGGCCTCCTGGAACAGTCTGCTATCTCCAGGTCCATCTTTGAAGGCCTGTGGAGTTGGACAGAGTCAGACCCATGCCAGGCAGACCCACATATAGCTGACTCCACCCCAGCCCTGCTCCTTTACATAATCTGAAGAATGCGGACATTCAGATGATTTGAAATTGTAGGAGGCTGGCCCTGTATGTAGTGTGCAAAGTTAGGCGCACTGTGCAGGGGGTCCAGGCAACCACACATTGGTTTACAGGGGTAACACTAGATCACCTAATGCTCTAATTTTTAAGGTAGCTTGATCGAGCAGTTAGGCCAATCTTGGAGAAGTGCAAAACATTTGTTGTACTCACAGCATCAATCTTGCAACTCACACACTCAAAGGAATAACAAGATCGATTTATAAAAAACACTTCAGATTTTTATGTAACTTTTCAGACCAAGATCATCAAAATTGGGTAAGTACTTTTTGAGAGATGAATTTTGGAAGTTTAATAAACAGTCTTCTTGTGAGTAATTACGCACCATAGGAATCTATGGAAGATCACCTTTAAAAATACATATAAAATCGTACAGTTGGTTTACCAAGTTCTTTTGCAGGTTGGTCGAGGTCATTGGTGGGCACGCTGTGCCAGCTAGGGAAGTTCGGGCTGCTCCCGGTTCCAGCGGGAGCAGCGATGAAAGGCCTCTGGAGCTGGTACAGGGCCACTGCAGGGGACCACTTGGAAAAGTTTAAAGATGGTTCTTTGGGGTCCCCTTGGAGTGTCGAGGTTGCAATGGGTGGGGGACCCTTAGGGCACAGCAGGCTCTTTGGTGCAGGGTACAGGGCGGATGGGTGAAGAGCGTATCGGTGAGCCAGGAGCTCTGCGCAAGGATGCCCTCTGGAGCAGGAGATAAGTTGGTTTGAGGGCGGGCTGGTTTTCTTGCTTTCCGACGTTAGCTGACCAATACCCAGGCCTCTCCGACGTTAGCTGAACAATACCCAGGCTACTGGTATGGTTTGACCACTGGAGGGCGCAGTCCGCCACTTGGCACACTTGTAGGGTTTGTCCTCACAGTCGTCGATGTGTTGTTTGGTCCATCTGCGGCTTCTGGTTCGGGAGTTAGCAGCTGGTTAGTGAAGTGACCCTCACTGGCTTGCTGGTTTCCTGCTGTTGTAGAGTGGTACCCCAAGTCTGGAGGGAATTCTATAGTGGTTTTCGTATGCTGAAGGTCCTCTGGGGTTCTTGAGGTCAGTCCAGTTGTCCAGCTGCTCCTCAGCGGCGTTTGTTGGGTCCTGGGTGCAGCAGGCAGGGTTTGGTGCCTTTTCTTTGTGCAGCCGGTCCACAGTTCTTGTGCCTTGGATCTTCTTGGTGCTGGTCTTCCTTTGTCCGTAGAATCTAATTTCTTGGTCTAGGGATTCCCTCTAATATACTGTATTTAGTGGGCGTTTTAAGGGGAACCTGGTAGTGTCCAATGGGTTAACTACCTTTGGGTGGCTACACCCACTAAAGTGACCACTCCCTGAGAGAAGGGTCACTTCCCTATCCCTGATTGGCTATTTTCCTGCCATCCAAGATGGAGGAAAATGAAATGGAGTGCCCACCTCGCAGGCAACATCTTAGGGGTGGTGCATGCCAGGTGGGGCCAATCCTCCTACTCTTTGTTTGAGTTTTCCGCCATTGCCCTCGCCAAAAGAGGGGGTTTGCATGGGGGTTATCTGCTGCTAGCAGCAGGCCTGGGGGTCGGGTTTCAAGGGCGGTAAGCCCTTTGAAGCTCACTGCAAGGACTGTGCACATTCCTGAGAGAGAGGGTGGTAGCTCCTCCACCCAGGTAGGGCACTATTCAACAAACCAAGGTTTGTATATTGGGTGTCTGGAGGTGGCAGGCTGGATAGGACCAGTCAGCAACCATGCCAGGGGAGTTGGATTTTGCAGGGGGCACCTCTAAGGTGACCCCTGGATACATTTAGGGATAAATCCAATACTGGTACCAGTTTGGTTTTATTATTCTGATTTGTTTGATACCAGAGTGGACATCATGTAGCTGGGAAACTCGTGTTGACCAGTGTCCAGCCCATGTACTTAAAATGGCTGCTCTGTTCACTCACTATCTCCCCGGTTTGGCAGGGACACAGTGGGGGCATATTGCTCTTGCAGCGGTGCCCTCACACATAATATGGTGCCCCCTGCTTCAGGGCTGAATGGCCTGCCAAAGGGGTGACTTACCTAGATTGTAAGCAGTGTGTAGTTGACAGGGAGTGTGCCATGTCGAGTTTGCACTTTAGGTTTGCACCAGGACACTCAGCATGCTGTAGCAGTGCTGGGTGCATCTGGATGCATAGCTCTTGAGGGTGGAACAACCAGTACTGCAGCCCTCAGGGGCCTACCCATAGTACCCCATGCTCTGGGTACCTAAGTACCTTTTACTAGGGATTTATAGTGATAGCTAAAGGTATATCCAGTCGTGCCAATGCATCACAACAGATTTAGGGAAAGAGCTCTGGCCCAGGGACCCTGGTTAACAGGGCCCTGTGCACTACAACTTGTAGGCCACATCAACATCAGGCAAAAAGTGGGGGCTAACCATGCAAAGAGAGGCCTCCTCTCACAGGAACAGAAATAATAATTGCCTCAAAACACATTTTACTTCTTTACTGAAAAACCAAGGTTGAGGAGAGACCTCAGAGCCCAATAATTTTATTCAGTTCCTCAATCTTCGAGCCTGGTCTCAGTCTGGCGATTTTCAAAGTCCTCATTTATGTGGATAAGTCTAATAGGCTGAAAATGTGATGGAAAAAAGACGAGGGCAGAAACTGGTAAATCAGTTCAGAGAGTTAAGATGGAGAGAGTGCCCAGACCTACGAAGAAGAGAGAATCCTGCTACTTCCCAGACTTGTATCAGAAACAGCACAAAAGAGAAGACTTGAATGCCCAATGCTAGGGGATGGGTGGAGTGCAAACGTATAGAGGCTCACGACCAGGGGGTGGGTCGAGTGCAAACTTATAGAGGCTCACAGCTAGGGGACGGCTTGTATGAACACATATAGGGGCTCACGTCTAGGGGACGGCTTGTATGAACAAATAGAGGCTCACGGCTACGGAACGGCATGCATGAACATAGAGAAGCTCAAGGCTAGGGGACGGATTGTATGAACACATAGAGGCTCACAGGTAGGGGATGGCTTGTAAGAACACATATAGGGGTTAACAGCTAGGGGACGGCTTGTATGAACACATAGAGGCTCACGGCTAGGGGACGGCTTGTATGAACACATATAGGGGCTCACGGCTAGGGGACGGCTTGTATGAACACATAAGAGTCTCACGGCTAGGGGACGGCTTGTATGAACACATATAGCGGCTCACGGCTACGGGAAGGCTTGTATGAACACATAGAGGCTCACGGCTAGGGGACGGCTTGTATGAACACAGAGGCTCACGGCTAGGGGACGGCTTGTATGAACACAGAGGCTCATGGCTAGGGGACGGCTTGTATGAACACATAGAGGCTCACGGCTAGGGGACGGCTTGTATGAACACATAAGAGTCAAACGGCTAGGGGACGGCTTGTATGAACACAGAGGCTCATGGCTAGGGGACGGCTTGTATGAACACACAGTCTCACGCATAGGGGACGGCTTGTATGAACACAGAGGATCACGGCTAGGGGACAGCTTGTATGAACACATATAGAGTCTCACGGCTAGGGGGCGGCTTGTATGAACACAGAGGATCCCGGCTAGGAGACGGCTTGTATGAACACATATAGAGTCTCACGGTTAGGGGACAGCTTGTATGAACACAGAGTCTCACGGCTAGGGGACGCCTTGCATGAAAACACACAGAGGCTCGTGGCTAGGGGACGGCTTGTATGAACACACAGAGGCTCGCGGCTAGGGGATGGCTTATATGAACACATATACAGGCTCATGACTAGGGGGCGGCTTGTATGAACACACACAGGCTCACGGCTAGGGGACGGCTTGTATGAACACAGAGGCTCACAGCTAGAGGACGGCTTGTATGAACATACTGAGGCTCACAGCTAGGGGACGGCTTGTATGAACACACAGAGGCTCATGGCTAGGGGATGGCTTGTATGAACACATAGAGGCTCACGGCTAGGGGACAGCTTGTATGAACACAGAGGCTCACAGCTAGGGGACGGCTTGTATGAACACATAGAGGATAACGGGTAGGGGACGGCTTGTATGAACAGATAGAGGCTCACAGCTAGGGGACGGCTTGTATGAACACAGAGGCTCACGGCTAGGGGACGGCTTGTATGAACACATAAGAGTCTCATGGCTAGGGGACGGCTTGTATGAACACATATAGGGGCTCACGGCTAGGGGACGGCTTGTATGAACACAGAGGCTCATGGCAAGGGGACGGCATGTATGAACACAGTCTCACGAATAGGGGACGGCTTGTATGAACACAGAGGATCACGGCTAGGGGACAGCTTGTATGAACACATATGGAGTCTCACGGCTAGGGGATGGCTTGTATGAACACATATAGAGTCTCACGGCTAGGGGACGGCTTGTATGAACACAGAGGATCCCGGCTAGGGGACGGCTTGTATGAACACATATACAGGCTCATGGCTAGGAGACGGCTTGTATGAACACACAGAGGCTCACGGCTAGGGGATGGCTTGTATGAACACAGAGGCTCGCGGTTAGGGGACGGCTTGTATGAACATAGAGGCTCACGGCTAGGGGACGGCTTGCATGAAAAAAAACAGAGGCTTGTGGCTAGGGGACGGCTTGAATGAACACACAGAGGCTCACAGCTATGAACACACAGAGGCTCACAGCTAGGGGACGGCTTGTATGAACACACAGAGGCTCACGGCTAGGGGACGGCTTGTAGGAACACAAATAGAGACTCACAGCTAAGAGACTGCATGTATGAACACATATAGAGACTCATGGCTAAGGGATGGCTACAGTGGACACAGAGGCCCGCGGCTAAGGGACGACTCCAATGCATACATCTTGAGGCTCAAGGCTAGGGGACGACTCCAATGCATACATATCGAAGCTCACGGGTAGGGGACGGTGTAGGAGGTTGGCTCTGTATGTGCTATTTCAAAGTAAGGAATAGCATGCACAGAGTCCAAGGGTTCCCCTTAGAGGTAAAATAGTGGTAAAAAGAGATAATACTAATGCTCTATTTTGTGGTAGTGTGGTCGAGCAGTAGGCTTATCCAAGGAGTAGTGTTAAGCATTTGTTGTACATACACATAGACAATAAATGAGGTACACACACTCAGAGACAAATCCATCCAATAGGTTTTGTTATAGAAAAATATCTTTTCTTAGTTTATTTTAAGAACCACAGGTTCAAATTTAACATGTAATATCTTGTTTGAAAGGTATTGCAGGTAAGTACATTAGGAACTTTGAATCATTTCAATTGCATGTATACTTTTCAAGTTATTCACAAATAGCTACTTTAAAAGTGGACACTTAGTGCAATTTTCACAGTTCCTGGGGGAGGTAAGTTTTTGTTAGTTTTACCAGGTAAGTAAGACACTTACAGGGTTCAGTTCTTGGTCCAAGGTAGCCCACCGTTGGGGGTTCAGAGCAACCCCAAAGTTACCACACCAGCAGCTCAGGGCCGGTCAGGTGCAGAGTTCAACGTGGTGCCCAAAACGCATAGGCTTCAATGGAGAGAAGGGGGTGCCCCGGTTCCGGTCTGCTTGCAGGTAAGTACCCGCGTCTTCGGAGGGCAGACCAGGGGGGTTTTGTAGGGCACTGGGGGGGACACAAGCCCACACAGAAATTTCACCCTCAGCGGCGCGGGGGCGGCCGGGTTCAGTGTTAGAACAAGCGTCGGGTTCGCAATGTAAGTCAATGAGAGATCAAGGGATCTCTTCAGCGCTGCAGGCAGGCAAGGGGGGGCTTCCTCGGGGAAACCTCCACTTGGGCAAGGGAGAGGGACTCCTGGGGGTCACTTCTGCAGTGAAAGTCCGGTCCTTCAGGTCCTGGGGGCTGCGGGTGCAGGGTCTTTTCCAGGCGTCGGGACTTAGGTTTCAGAGAGTCGCGGTCAGGGGAAGCCTCGGGATTCCCTCTGCAGGCGGCGCTGTGGGGGTTCAGGGGGGACAGGTTTTGGTACTCACAGTCGTAGAGTAGTCCAGGGGTCCTCCCTGAGGTGTTGGTTCTCCACCAGCCGAGTCGGGGTCGCCGGGTGCAGTGTTGCAAGTCTCACGCTTCTTGCGGGGAGATTGCAGGGTCTTTAAAGCTGCTCCTTTGGATAAAGTTGCAGTCTTTTTGGAGCAGGTCCGCTGTCCTCGGGAGTTTCTTGTCGTCGTCGAAGCAGGGCAGTCCTCAGAGGATGCAGAGGTCGCTGGTCCCTTTGGAAGGCGTCGCTGGAGCAGAGTTCTTTGGAAGGCAGGAGACAGGCCGGTGAGTTTCTGGAGCCAAGGCAGTGGTTGTCTTCTGGTCTTCCTCTGCAGGGGTTTTCAGCTAGGCAGTCCTTCTTCTTGTTGTTGCAGGAATCTAATTTTCTAGGGTTCAGGGTAGCCCTTAAATACTAAATTTAAGGGCGTGTTTAGGTCTGGGGGGTTAGTAGCCAATGGCTACTAGCCCTGAGGGTGGGTACACCCTCTTTGTGCCTCCTCCCAAGGGGAGGGGGTCACAATCCTAACCCTATTGGGGGAATCCTCCATCTGCAAGATGGAGGATTTCTAAAAGTTAGAGTCACTTCAGCTCAGGACACCTTAGGGGCTGTCCTGACTGGCCAGTGACTCCTCCTTGTTGCTTTCTTTGTTCCCTCCAGCCTTGCCGCCAAAAGTGGGGGCCGGGGCCGGAGGGGGCGGGCAACTCCACTAAGCTGGAGTGCCCTGCTGGGCTGTGACAAAGGGGTGAGCCTTTGAGGCTCACCGCCAGGTGTCACAGCTCCTGCCTGGGGGAGGTGTTAGCATCTCCACCCAGTGCAGGCTTTGTTACTGGCCTCAGAGTGACAAAGGCACTCTCCCCATGGGGCCAGCAACATGTCTCTAGTGTGGCAGGCTGCTGGAACTAGTCAGCCTACACAGACAGTCGGTTAAGTTTCAGGGGGCACCTCTAAGGTGCCCTCTGGGGTGTATTTTGCAATAAAATGTACACTGGCATCAATACGGGTTATATGTGTTCATACAAGCCGTCCCCTAGCTTTGAGCTTCTGTATCTGTTTATACAAGCCATCCCCTAGCTGTGAGCTTCTGTATGTGTTCATTCAAGCCGTCCCCTAGCCGTGAGCCCCTATATGTATGCATTGGAGTCGTCCCCTAGCCTTGAGCCTCAAGAAGTATGCATTGGAGTCGTCCCTTAGCCGTGGGCCTCTGTGTCCATTGTAGCCACCCCCTAGCCGTGAACCTGTGTTTGCATTTGAGTTGTCCTCTAGCTCTGAGTCTCTATATGTAGTCATACAAGCCGTCCCCCAGCCGTGAGCCTCTGTGTGTTCTTACAAGCCGTCCCCTAGTCGTGTTCCTCCATATGTGTTCATACAAGCCGTCCCCTTGCTGTGTCCCTCCATATGTGTTCATACAAGCCGTCCCCTACCCGTGAGCCTCTATATGTGCTCATATAAGCTGTCCCCAACCCGTGAGCCTTTATATGTGTTCATTCAAGCTGTCCCCTAGCCGTGAGCTTCTATGTGTTTTTTTTCAAGCCGTCTGTAAGGAAATGCCTCCTTGGCATGGTTGCCCCCTGACTTTTTGCCTTTGCTGATGCTATGTTTTGAATTGAAAGTGTGCTGAGGCCTGCTAACCAGGCCCCAGCACCAGTGTTCTTTCCCTAACCTGTACTTTTGATTCCCCAATTGGCACACCCTGGCATCCAGATAAGTCCCTTGTAACTGGTACCTCTGGTACCAAGGGCCCTGATGCCAGGTAAGGTCTCTAAGAGCTGCAGCATGTATTATGCCACCCTAAGAGACCCCTCACTCAGCACAGACACACTGCTTACCAGCGTGTGTGTGCTAGTGAAAACAAAATGAGTAAGTCGACATGGCACTCCCCTCAGGGTGCCATGCCAGCCTCTCACTGCCTATGAAGTATAGGTAAGACACCCCTCTAGCAGGCCTTACAGCCCTAAGGCAGGGTGCACTATACCATAGGTGAGGGTACCAGTGCATGAGCACTGTGCCCCTACAGTGTCTAAGCAAAACCTTGGACATTGTAAGTGCAGGGTAGCCATAAGAGTATATGGTCTGGGAGTCTGTTTTACACGAACGCCACAGCACCATAATGGCTACACTGAAGACTGGAAAGTTTGGTATCAAACTTCTCAGCACAATAAATGCACACTGATGCCAGTGTACATTTTATTGTAAAATACACCACAGAAGGCACCTTAGAGGTGCCCCCTGAAACTTAACCGACTATCTGTGTAGGCTGACTGGTTCCAGCAGCCTGCCACACTAGAGACATGTTGCTGGCCCCATGGGGAGAGTGCCTTTGTCACTCTGAGGCCAGTAACAAAGCCTGCACTGGGTGGAGATGCTAACACCTCCCCCAGGCAGGAGCTGTAACACCTGGCGGTGAGCCTCAAAGGCTCACCCCTTTGTCACAGCACCGCAGGACACTCCAGCTAGTGGAGTTGCCCGCCCCCTCCGGCCCCGGCCCCCACTTTTTGGCGGCAAGGCCAGAGAAAATAATGAGAATAACAAGGAGGAGTCCCTGGCCAGTCAGGACAGCCCCTAAGGTGTCCTGAGCTGAGGTGACTCTAACTTTTAGAAATCCTCCATCTTGCAGATGGAGGATTCCCCCAATAGGATTAGGGATGTGACCCCCCTCCCCTTGGGAGGAGGCACAAAGAGGGTGTACCCACCCTCAGGGCTAGTAGCCATTGGCTACTAACCCCCCAGACCTAAACACGCCCTTAAATTTAGTATTTAAGGGCTTCCCTGAACCTAAAGATTTAGATTCCTGCAACTACAAGAAGAAGGACTGCAAAGCTGAAAACCCCTGCAGAGGAAGACCAGAAGACACCAACTGCCTTGGCCCCAGAACTCACCGGCCTGTCTCCTGCCTTCCAAAGAACCCTGCTCCAGCGACGCTTTCCAAGGGACCAGCGACCTCTGAATCCTCTGAGGACTGCCCCGCTTCGAAGAAGACAAGAAACTCCCGAGGACAGCGGCACTGCTCCAAAAGAACTGCAACTTTGTTACAAGGAGCAGATTTAAAGACCCCTGCAACTCCCCGCAAGAAGCGTGAGACTTGCAACACTGCACCCGGCGACCCCGACTCGACTGGTGGAGAACAAACAGCTCAGGGAGGACCCTCCGGCGACTCTACGACTGTGAGTAACCAAAGTTGCCCCCCCTGAGCCCCCACAGCGACGCCTGCAGAGGGAATCCCCAGGCTCCCCCTGACCGCGACTGTCTTAGACTCCATTTCCCGACAACTGGAAAAGACCCTGCACCCGCAGCCCCCAGCGCCTAAAGAAACGGAACCTTTGTGCAGGAGTGACCCCCAAGAGGCCCTCTCCCTTGCCTAGGTGGTGGCTACCCCGAGGAAGCCCCCCCTTGACAGCCTGCACCGCTGAAGAGACCTCTTGGTCTCCCATTGAAACCTGAAGGAAACCCGACGCGTGTTTGCACACTGCACCCGGCCGCCCCCGCGCTGCTGAGGGTGTACTTTCTGTGCTACTTTGTGTCCCCCCGGTGCCCTACAAAACCCCCCTGGTCTGCCCTCCGAAGACGCGGGTACTTACCTGCAAGCAGACCGGAACCGGGGCACCCCCTTCTCTCCATTGAAGCCTATGTGTTTTGGGCACCTCTTTGACCTTTGCACCTGACCGGCCCTAAGCTGCTGGTGTGATAACTTTGGGGTGGCTCTGAACCTCCAACGGTGGGCTACCTTGGACCAAAAACTGAGAACTGTAAGTGAGTTACTTACCTGTGAAAACTAACAATAACTTACCTCCCCCAGGAACTCTGAAAATTGCACTAAGTGTCCACTTTTAAAACAGCTTATTGTGTTTTATGACAAAAGTATTCATGCTAATTGTAGGAAGTTGGCTCTGTATGTGCTATTTCAAAGTAAGGAATAGCATGCACAGAGTCCAAGGGTTCCCCTTAGAGGTAAAATAGTGGTAAAAATAGATAATACTAATGCTCTATTTTGTGGTAGTGTGGTCGAGCAGTAGGCTTATCCAAGGAGTAGTGTTAAGCATTTGTTGTACATACACATAGACAATAAATGAGGTACACACACTCAGAGACAAATCCAGCCAATAGGTTTTGTTATAGAAAAATATATTTTCTTAGTTTATTTTAAGAACCACAGGTTCAAATTTAACATGTAATATCTTGTTTGAAAGGTATTGTAGGTAAGTACATTAGGAACTTTGAATCATTTCAATTGCATGTATACTTTTCAAGTTATTCACAAATAGCTGTTTTAAAAGTGGACACAGTGCAATTTTCACAGTTCCTGGGGGAGGTAAGTTTTTGTTAGTTTTACCAGGTAAGTAAGACACTTACAGGGTTCAGTTCTTGGTCCAAGGTAGCCCACCGTTGGGGGTTCAGAGCAACCCCA
>NC_090444.1:1872278633-1872281133 GCF_031143425.1 Pleurodeles waltl | reverse complement strand
TTGTAGAGGCATGCAATGGTTGGATTTGATTGGTATGGCAGTAGCAAACAAATCTTTTCCACTTAGATGCATAGCAGTGTCTAGTGGAAGCTTTTCTAGCTTGTTTTATGACCTCCATACATTCTTGTGTGAGGTCTAAGTGTCCGAATTCTAGGATTTCAGGAGCCAAATTGCTAGATTCAATGATGCTGGGTTTGGATGCCTGATCTGTTGTTTGTGTTGTGTTAACAGATCTGGTCTGTTGGGTAGTTTGACATGCGGTACTAGTGAAAGGTCTAGTAGAGTTGTATACCAAGGTTGTCTTGCCCATGTTGGTGCTATCAGTATGAGTTTGAGTTGGTTTTGACTCAATTTGTTTACTAGATATGGAAGGAGAGGGAGAGGGGGAAAAGCGTATGCAAATATCCCTGACCAACTCATCCATAGAGCATTGCCTTGTGATTCGCGGTGTGGGTACCTGGATGCGAAGTTTTGGCATTTTGCGTTTTCTTTTGTTGCGAACAAATCTATCTGGGGTGTTCCCCAAATTTGAAAGTACTTGTTCAGAACTTGGGGGTGAATTTCCCATTCGTGGACTTGTTGGTGATCCCGCGAAAGGTTGTCTGCTAGTTGGTTTTGGATCCCTGGAATAAATTGTGCTATTAGGCGAATGTGGTTGTGAATCGCCCACTGCCATTTTTTTTGTGTTAGGAGACACAATTGTGTTGAGTGTGTTCCTCCTTGTTTGTTTAAATAATACATTGTTGTCATGTTGTCTGTTTTGACAAGAATGTATTTGTGTGTTATTATGGGTTGAAAGGCTTTTAACGCTAGAAATACTGCTAACAGTTCTAGGTAATTTATATGAAATTTTGTTTGGTGTACGTCCCATTGTCCTTGAATGCTGTGGTGATTGAGGTGTGCTCCCCACCCTGTCATGGAAGCATCTGTTGTTATAACGTATTGAGGCACTGGGTCCTGAAATGTCCGCCCTTTGTTTAAATTGTTGCTGTTCCACCAGAGAAGCGAGAGGTATGTTTGGCGGTCTACCAACACCAGATCTAGAAGTTGACCCTGTGCTTGCGACCATTGTGATGCTAGGCACTGTTGTAAGGGTCGCATGTGTAGTCTTGCGTTTGGAACAATGGCTATGCATGATGACATCATGCCTAGAAGTTTTAGCACAAATTTTGCTTGTATCTTTTGGTTTGGAAACATAGCACTTATTACCTTGTGGAATGCTTGAACTCTTTGTGGACTTGGAGTGGCAATTCCTTTTGATGTGTTGATGGTTGCCCCTAGATATTGTTGTGTCTGACACGGTTCGAGGTGTGACTTTGTATAGTTGATGGAGAAACCCAGTTTGTGAAGGGTTTGTATGACATATGTGGTGTTGTTTGTGCACTTTCTTACTGTGTTGGGTTTGATTAGCCAATCGTCTAGGTAAGGAAACACATGTATTTGTTGTCTTCTGATATGTGCTGCTACTACTGCTAGACATTTTGTGAATACTCTTGGTGCAGTTGTTATTCCGAATGGCAACACCTTGAATTGGTAATGTATTCCTTTGAATATGAACCTTAGGTACTTTCTGTGAGAAGGGTGTATCGGTATATGAAAGTACGCATCTTTTAGGTCTAATGTGGTCATGTAATCTTGCTGTTTGAGCAGTGGAATGATGTCTTGTAGTGTGACCATGTGAAAGTGGTCCGATATGATGTAGGTATTTAGTGTCCTGAGATCTAATATTGGTCTTAATGTTTTGTCTTTTTTTGGAATTAGAAAGTACAGGGAGTAAACTCCTGTGTTTTTTTGTTGTACTGGTACTAACTCTATTGCATCCTTTTGCAGTAGTGCTTGAACTTCTAGTCCTAAAAGTTCTAAATGTTGTGGTGACATTTTGCGTGTTTTTGGAGGGATGTTTGGTGGGAATTTGTGGAATTCTATGCAATAGCCATGTTGGATTATTGCTAATACCCAATTGTCTGTTGTAATCTGCTGCCAAGATTGGTAGAATTGGCTTAATCTTCCCCCCACTGGTGTTGAGTGAAGGGGTTGTGTGACTTGAAAGTCACTGTTTAGGTGGAGGTGTTTTTGGAGTCTGGAATCTTCCCCTACTCCTTGGGAATTGACCCCCTCTATATCCCCTAAAACCTCCCCTTTGGAATGAACCCTGATATGGTGTGGTTCTTGTTTGTTGGCTGGTGGTGTCTGTGGGTTGGCCACGAAACCCCCCTCTAAATGGAGTTTTTCTAAAAGAGCCTCTGCTCTGCGGGGAGTAGAGTGCGCCCATGGCTTTGGCCGTGTCTGTGTCCTTTTTAAGTTTTTCAATGGCTGTGTCCACTTCAGGGCCAAAAAGTTGTTTCTCGTTGAAGGGCATATTAAGGACAGCCTGCTGGATTTCAGGTTTGAAGCCTGAAGTGCGGAGCCAAGCGTGTCTCCTTATGGTGACAGCAGTGTTGACGGTTCTCGCTGCAGTATCGGCTGCGTCCATTGAAGAGCGGATTTGATTGTTTGAGAT